>NW_026542781.1:0-204419 GCF_028750875.1 Macrosteles quadrilineatus | reverse complement strand
GGTTGCCATTTAAAAAATTTTCAACCCTGTTTGTGGGTGGGGGTGAATTTCAAAATATTACCAAAAAACAACCTTACATTACCCTAGAAACGTGTATTGAAGCTTGTTTGAATTTATGAATATTTGTGCTGAGACCATTCATTATTTAGCATGTTAACCCGTTGTTCCTTATTTTTACCATTAGCTAGGATTTTTTTCCAATCCCGTGGGATCTTGATTTTGGACATCTCATTAAGAACGTTTCTCCAAATCCTCTTCTCTCTTTCAATGTTTTTAATAGTTACATCTAAATAGGTATCCGCAATAAAGTATATCCTGCTGAGTTTCGGAAAACGGCTGAAGGCAATCTGTGCTAGTTCACCAGAGGTTTCTGGAATATTAGTAAGAACCTAAAAGTAAGCCATACCGTCAATTACATACATACATTCTTCAATCTTGAGAGGTTCGTCTATACCCTTGTTCTCCAAAGCATGGAGCAGTTTGGCTAATTTATATAATTCCTAGTTCCTAATTTATATAATTTCATTAATCTGTTCAATTAATCATTAATAACTAGAGAACCCGTGCGGCTCGAGCCGCATAGTTTAAAACATAACGCCGAGGAAAACGTTATGCTTAAATTCGAGTAATTCTAGTAACATCTTAGAGTTATTTAAACACTTGTTAGAAACTAATTTGTATTTGCGTCGTCAAGGTTCACCTACATCTGCTTTGAATAGGCTAAGGCAGCAACACCATTGAAAGTTGGTTAACGTATTTCTACATATAAAAACATAAGGTCCGCCAATATTTGGTTTAATCTTACTACTTGTACTTATCATAGTCAAGGCATTATTATAGATTCTCATAAATCTTTTGAAATATCTCGATCTGTCAGTGTCAGAAGTAAACATTTCTTGCATGCATTAATTTGATCTGACATTACGCAAGTTTACCTTACCACCGTAACAACACTCTGTGCTTCGTATATTTTTTCACTTCCAAAGTCAGTTGCATAACAGAGCTGGAAAATATTATTCATCTCACCAAGTGAATGTGTATCTAGATGGGTACACCAGTTGTAGTTAGACCAGGCCTCTCTTTTTCTACTCTCCTCATACGCACAAGATATCTTATTATTAATTATGTCCTCCTCCCGTGTTAAATATTTCTTCTTTGAACTTGAGGCATTTTCTGTTCTTCACACAAAACTGATTAACTGTTTAACTTGGTCTTAACCTACTGAATATACAAACATAAATATTTACTCCCAAAAAGCTAATGAGTATCTTTTTATAAACAGCTGTTTTTTGTTTTTAAATTTGTTCCATGTATTTCTTATGGGGAAACCCCGACCTTTGAGAAGGCCTCACGCCCTTAAGAGTAGGAATTTTAAAATTCTAAAACCTTATTGCAAAACTACATATTAAGACGAATCTTTTGACACCTTAAACGTTGAGATTGGTCCACAAATAAGGGAAGAGTTGCGTTAACAAAAAACGGCTTCACGTATTATATATATAGATATTCACTTCATAGCCTATATATATTTTTTTTTTACAAAGCCCACAACCTAATTATTTATTAAATATGTAAGATAATTGCAATACATCAAAATTTTTTATAACATCATTTCAAAATTAGTCCTTAAGGAATCAAAATTTAAGAAGCAGTGAAAGTGATCCATGTGTTCAACAATGAATTATGTGAACATTGAAATTGAAAGAGAAGGAAGCCATTGCAGAAGTTGAAACTGTTAGTTAGAAGAAGGAGTCCAAATTTTATCTAAATCAAATTCATTAATATAATCAAGAAGACCAGTTTATATCAAGTTATATCACATGAGCCTAAACCTCAAGAGGACTCAACTCCATCATTGTTATCTTCAAAATTAAGTATAAACTTTCTTTTAAACTCTTTTAAATTCAGTGCTAATTGGACTTACCTTTTGGACAACATCAAAATTAGATTTTTCATTGTTGGGATTTTGTAAGTTTAACACCTTAATTAGGCTTATTTGGACACTATTAAATTTATTAGTTCTTAGCATTCAAGCCAGCATGACACCCTACCCTGAGATATATCATATCTAAATTATTTGAACCTTTAAGTTATTATTCAAATTTATCTTTTATTTCATTTTAATTTCAACCCCACACACCATTGTCAATCCTTTCATTGTCGGTAACGTTAAGCCTTTTCTCATTGCATGTTTGTTCATTTGTTTAAATAAAACCTTTTGTAATTCATATATCTTTGTTAACTTATTAACTTTAAACATTTATAGAATAGGCCTAGCCTAAATTAATTTTGTGAGGCGAGTTTACACACTTTAAAAAAGTCCATGAATTACATACAATTATTCATAAAATAAACTGATTCCCCCAACAAAATATACACAAATAGCACTACATACTAAATAAGATCAGATAACAAATAAATCAAAAATAAAATTGAAATGTAGCCTACCGAGAATCTGAATTTTTTCTACAAACAGTTAATCTTACTAATATTATAAATGTGAAATTTTGTGTTTGTTTGTTTGAAGTTTAATCACGCATTAACTACTGTACGGATTCGGCTGAAATTAGGCATGATGATAGCTCACATTCCCGATTAACTTATAGACATATTCTTATCTCAAAAATCCTTTCGGGCTCTGCCCCAGTGGCTCTGTAGTTCCCCATATAGTACGGTGCAATTAGACCTAAACTACTGGGACATCAAAAAAAAAGTTTCAAACCAGCGCCAAATTGTTGAATACAATACACTTCCCTCAATATGTAAAAAAAAGTTACACTGATTTGAGTGTCGGGTTTGGGGGGGAGGGGGTGAAAATAGGACTTTTTTACTTTTTTGCAAATACCTCAAAAACGGTGGGTTTTTCAATGAATTACAAAATTAATCTACATTAAATTTCGAACAAAATGATACCATACAAAACCTATCTACTATGAACGGTTCAGGAAATATTGGGGGAGAAATGTGATTTTTTCTTAAAATTCAAAAAAGATTTGTTTTTTAAATGGAGAAAAACCATGGAAACCCATAGAAAAAGTTTATAATGAGTGCCAAATTGTTCAATAGACCTCCCTTAATATGTGTAAAAAAGTTACACTGATTTGAGTTTCGGATTTGGGAAGTAGGGTTTAAAGAAAATGGGGTGAAAATAGGACTTATTTTCTTTTCCGCAAATGCCTCAAAAATGGTGCGTTTTTCTTAAAATACAATAAATTACAAAAATAATCTACATTAAATTTCTAACAAAATGATATCATACAATACCTATCTACAATGAACGGTTCAGGCGATATTGAGGGGTAAATAAGATTTTTTTCTTAAAATTCTAAATAAGTTGTTTTTGAAATGGAGGAAACCCATGGACATCCATAAAAAAAGTTTCTAATGAATGCCATATTGTTCAATAAACCTCCCTTAATATGTGTTAAAAAGTTACACTGATGTGAGTGACAGATTTGGGAAGGAGGGTTTATGAGAAAAGGGAATGAGGTGTTTTAGTGAATTTCCCATATAGGGAATAAGCTATTACCGTAGTACTCATGGTAAGACCTGGACGCGGGACCGATTTTTTTTTCGTTTTGAGGTCCCTAGAGGCCAAAAACACCATCTGTTCAAATTCATATATATATATATTTATATATTTATATATATATATATATATACAGGGTGACAAAAAAGTCTGGAAACGGTTTAATATCTTTTTAACTAAATTCGTTAGAAAATTCAAACATTTTACATCAACTTATATGTATGAAAACTACTTTTTGCAATCATTGCCATTATTTGACCTTCACCAGGGGACGGCCCACGAGGAGTAGGTACATAATCTTTAATGTAAGCATAGGTTGATATGCACATCATTTTAAAGGTCTGGTCAAGTGGAGTTCATTGCCGGAAACCGCGTCCAAAAAGGTTCATCCGTTACAAAATGGCAGCTGTCCAAAGTTATTGTGAAATATACCTGCACAGGCCTTAGTATGGGCAAATACTCGTATTAAACATTAGTTTGAGAGCTTAAACTGTATTTTAAAGTCAACTAGCTCATAGAATATAGTATTCAATCTTCAAAACAAATTTAACCGGGTTTCAGATTTCCCTGCTAATGTTGACTATGAGTATTTACCAATACTAAGGCCTCTGCAGGTATATTCTGCAACAACTTTGAACTGCCGCCATTTTGTAACAGATGAACCTTTTTTGACGCGGTTTCCGGCAATGAACTCCACTTGACCAGACCTTTAAAATTATGTGCATATCAACCTATGCTTACATTAAAGATTATGTACCTACTCCTCGTGGGCCGTCCCCTGGTGAAGGTCAAATAATGGCAATGATTGCAAAAAGTAGTTTTCATACATATAAGTTGATGTAAAAGGTTTGAATTTTCTAACGAATTTAGTTAAAAAGATATTAAACCGTTTCCAGACTTTTTGTCACCCTGTATATATATACTAGCAGAGTACCCGTCCTTCGTACGGGGTTGGAATATAAGTATAAAATGCTTATTGCAGTTATACTCAAGCTTTGCGATTGCAATGGGTGGAGGACACAGTTTGATAAAAAGGTTCTATGACGAGCAAAAATGATCCGATTTTGATGAAATTTGGTACAAACGTGTAAACGTACGTTTATTCGAACGAGTTCGCGATCCAGCATGATCGGACCATGGGAACGGGGGTTTACGGGGGGTTTTATGGGGTAAAAATAGGTTTTTCCCATTTTGACCCAAAAAACATAAAATTTAGCAATTTCTCTCCAAACCATTTTGTAGAGCTTAAAAAAACAAATAATTTAGTATATTGAAGCGTTATTATGCGCCTAATGGTTACAGAAAAAATTCTAAAAAATTGTAAATTTAAAATTCCCATGTTATTTTTATGGAGAATAAGTAAACTGTTGTAGTTTGCTTGTTTGTGAACATATTTTGATCAAATTTGGAAAATGTTTTTATTTCTTACTAACTATTCACATTAAAAAAACACAGTTTTACCCTCCCTGATGCAGCAAACCTAAGTACTTGTTAAACTAATTCTATTTAAATCAAGAATAAATGTTATATTTTTAAGTAGACATTTCAGTGTAAATCCAATCAGTCAAATGGAAATTCGCTTAGTCTGCAGGTTTGCTGCGGCGGGGGTATTTTACTATTTTACTAATCTCTCGAAAACGGAATGTTTTTCTTTAAATATAATGAAATACAAAAATAATCAACATTAAATTTAAAACAAGATGATACCATACAATACCTATCTAACATTAACGGGTAAGGAGATATTGAGGGGTAAATGTGATTTTTTCTTGTAATTCTAAAAAGTTGTTTTATTTTTAATGCAGGAATACCATGGATACCCATAAAGTTTGTAATTGGTGCCAAATCGTTGGGTAAACCTGCCTTAACATGTGTAAAAAAGTTACAACGGTTTGCCTGCCGGTTGTGGGTAGGAGGGTGTGAAAACGGGGTGGGGAATTTTATTCATAAGTAATTTTGTAAATTTTGTTAAGTTACACTTTTTATTTTCCTTTTTAACACATATATTGTGACAATTTACTAATGACTTACCTACCTGAAACAACAAATCTACCTAGATACGTGAACACAGTGAACTTTCTACAGTTTGAATTCATAAGTGTGTTTTATCATTGATTATTTATTAATCTTGGCATGAATATTTAGGTAAAACAGACCCATGTGAGAAGAAAAAATTATCTTAGTCCAATGAAGAATTTTAAACTGGTGGCCATTTAAATATTTTAAATTTAAATTGCAAAAAATGGCTAATTTTAAGAAAAAATGTCATGAACACTTTTATTTTGGGTTTAAAATTCCCTATCAAACGACACTAGGTCAAAAATATTGAATAAAAATAACTAAAATATTATGATATTTAGTTGTAAAATTATTATTATAAAGGCTACGCTATTCAGGTTTTGCCTAAATTTTACAACTAAAAATTTCATTTATTATTTATTATTTTCATTATTTTAAAAGCTAAATAGCATTTTTATAGACATTTGTTCATAAAATTAGCCATTTTTTGCAATTTGGCCGCCATTTTGAAATTTTAAATTGGATTAAGATAATTCTTTTTCTAACTAGAGTCTATTTTACCTCAACATACATACCAAGTTACATAATGATTGGTAAAAAAATTCAAAGATAAAATAATGTTTAAGTATGTGTTAAAAAAATTGGCAAATATCTGGTTAACGAAGCGATTTTGGGAAATAATTTATTCTTGATTTTCATTTTATTTTGACCCATAGAACCATTTCCTGTAGTTTGGCTGTTTACTTACGGGACCTGTAGGATGCCTCACGTTAAGTGAACCAATAGCTAACTTTATTATGAGTTATAGAGTTGACTTCTTATGGAGCACTCCCCTTTACTTTTTAGATGATTTTTGGGATGATTTCCAATTTTAAAAATACGTTAGCCATTTTCCAATATGGCCGACAACTTTGTTATTTCTTATAGAACACCCTGTGGTTTATGATTGTTTTAAAATTTAAATGCAATTTAAAAACATTTTTAATTTGACATTTTCTCTTAAAAACTACTCGTTTAGGAGTTACAACGTGTTACACTTTTGGAAAAAAGGCTTGCTGTGTACATTCCGCATCCTGTAGCTCATAAACGAATAAGTTTATAGAGAAAATGGAAAGAACAAAAAAGTGTTAAAATCGCATCTTAAACTGACCATGAAATACAGAAGGTTCCAATATGCTTATTTGAAAAAATATATTACTCGTAATCAGCATGGTTTTCTAAGAGGCCGCTCCACCATTACTAACCTACTATCACTTCAAGAATATGTTTCATCGGCATTCACTAGTTCAAGGCAGGTTGACTGCATGTACTTGGATTTTTCCAAGGCTTTTGATAAGGTTCATCATGGTTTGTTGATCGCTAAACTTGCTGGTTATGGCATTAGTGGTCCATTGATCAAATGGTTGGAAAGCTACCTAAAAGATCGTCACTTGATTGTCAAGTGTAGTGGCACCTTCTCTTCGCCCTTCAATGTTCTCTCCGGTGTTCCTCAGGGCTCTCACCTCGGTCCACTACTTTTTAATACATTCATAAATGACATAATTGGTGTACTGACGTCGGACTGCTTGATGTTTGCTGATGACCTCAAGATATTTTCCCGGATCTCCTCATCCTTAGACCATGAACATCTCCAACGATCTCTCACCAACGTTGAGACGTGGTGCAATGAAAATGCAATGGAACTCAATGTTTCTAAGTGTCATGTTGTCTCATTCACAAGACTTGTAACATGTAGCACCTTTGACTACAAAATTGGTGGTGATATTCTGAGACGTGAGGATCGTGTGAGGGATCTTGGTGTCATACTTACTTCTACCTTGAGTCCTGCTGAGCACATCATTCATATTATCTCAAGAGCTAATTCCATCTTAGGATTCATCCGTAGATCATCAAGATACTTCAAGTCCCCACAGTCACTTCTAGTGTTATATAAGACCCTAGTGCGACCAGTTTTGGAGTATGGCTCTATTATCTGGTCACCATATCAGCTTGGCCATATTGAAATGATAAATAAAGTACAGTTACGCTTCCTACGAGTCCTAGGTGTCCGACTGGGCTATGAGTATCGTGCCCCACCAATCTTGGAGCTTCAGGAGCGCTTCAACGTCCAACCTCTCCATCTCAGAAGAAAGCTGCACGACATCCTTTTTTTGTTTAAACTGGTCCGTAGTGAGATCGATTCTACCAATCTACTGGAGGGAATTAATTTCCTTATACCGAGAGGAACACGATCTTCGGATACATTTGCTCACTTGTACTTACCAACTAACTACTCTCTCAATTGTGGATTGGCCAGATTGCAGCTTCTTGGAAACAAAGTCGGATCACAAGTTGACTTCTTCAATGAACAGTTGTCTTCCTTCAGAAGAAAATGCTCCAACATTATCTTTGTTATGCCTGTTTTGTACCTGATGTTTGTTTGTTTTTCCTAAATCCCTTTCATTCTTGTTATTCATTCATAGATTTATTGTTGTTTGTTGTTATTTTTTCACGTTGAACTTAATGTCATCATAGTTTATATTTTGTTAACACGTTCGCTACTGAGCGTCGCATATATGCGACGCCGCGGTCATTGCCACAGACCGAGGTATACATTTGAATCTTACACATAGACCGGCTGTCACTTGGATAACAGTACACACGGACCACGGGCGAAAACCTGTAAAACAGTGATAATTTACATTGTAATACGCTACAATCGTGTTTGTAAATAAATTATTCTTATTTTTTTTGTATTTTTTATAACCTTTTGTAATGTCGCATATTTGCGACGCCCGGTCTACAGCGAAGACAATAGTGAAAATTATCATAGTTTTATTAAAATAGACCAAACGTCGCATATATGCGACAGTTCATTTTTTGTGTTTTAAAGTGAAAGTAAGTAAAAAAATAAACAGATTATTCAAGAACAGTTTATAACTGAACAAATATAAAAGCTACACAGGATAATGCAGCATACATACTGCATAAATACATACAGTGATGCAGAGAAGTAAATACCAGTTTTTCCAACTATTATATGACGTCACCAATCATCATATCCACAGACCAAGCGACGCAGTTGTGCGTCAGACATCTCTGTAGACCACTGCTGGGAATTCAGTGCCTTCAAATAGACCACTACAAAGATATAAGCATTTTAATAACATTAGAACCCCGACGCAAATATGCGTCGGCAGTCTGTTTTAATGTGACTAGCCGACGCATATATGCGACGGCAGTCTATGGGTGGAAACCGGCCGTCGCATATGTGCGTCGCTGGTCCATGTGAATGGAAAATTTTGTACTATTGCAGTAGCGAACGTGTTAAATCTTTGAGGAGATATTTGTTGTTGTTACTTTCAAAATCTATATGCTTTTTCTGAAGTCCAAATTATTATTAAATTTTTTTTGTTATTATCTGTACAATACTTTGTTAATGTTATTATCTGTAATTTTTGCCACGTTGTTGTTTTCTTGTTATTATTTTTGTTGCAATGCTGCTTTGTTTCATGGTCATTATGTTACTTGTCTTGTTTTTTTTTTGTTATCTTTTCATTCTGCTCATGTGCTTAAAACACATATTTTGTAAATGGTGTATCCGTTGATATGGATAAATAAATTAATTAAATTAAATATTAAAGTTAGCTGCCATTTTCGAAAATGGTGGCAAGTTTATTTACAAGGAATTCAATATTTTTATCGTATTTTATTATTTTACTAGTGTACATGTTGCTCGAATTCGAGCAATTGCAAAGTATTACAGGAGTTATTTCAAAACGAATAACAGTCA
This sequence comes from Macrosteles quadrilineatus, assembly GCF_028750875.1. NCBI lineage: Eukaryota > Metazoa > Arthropoda > Insecta > Hemiptera > Cicadellidae > Macrosteles > Macrosteles quadrilineatus. Next base: position 195,099 of record NW_026542781.1, on the reverse strand, counting down.
TGTTTACAATGAGTTTAAAAGAGTCAACTCAGAGATTACCGGTGTGTAACTCAAACCATGTTTATCTTCATTATTGATAAACCTAAAGCATTACGGACGGTTTTCTCCTTCTCAAAATGCCTCGCTGTACAGGCAACACAGGTCATTGATAGAGGGCCAATTGAGAACGAAAAGTCGTTTTGGGATAGTGTTAAGGGCGCATTTGTAACCTACAGTGTTGGGAAGTAGCGCGCTACAAGTAGCGACGCTACAGTAGCGTGCTACTTTTTTTGTAGCGTTAGCTGTAGCTACGCTACTTTTAAGATTTTGTAGCTTTAGCTGTAGCTAGCTACATTTTTAAAGTAGTTGTAGCGGAATTTTAGCTACTTTACTCGCTACATTAACATTGTTTGAGATAGTGATTTTTATCATAACCTTAACCTTACGTGAAACAACCTCTTTCAAACTGAGATTTTCAAAAACATTAGGCCTACTTTCTTGGCTTCATACAGCTGGTTGCAGCCGTTTCATTCCCTATTACAACGTTGTGTGGACATGGAGGCCATTAAATGAGTGTTATCCACATTTTTGGCTCTCATTTCCTTTATTTACTACTCTATGATTACTGTCAGATAAAATAAAATCGCTAGTTGCAGACGACGTTTAAACATTACCGACAAGAGAAGCTATTGAATGCTTGCAAGTGATTGACAGGGAAATTAGTAATCAATTTAGTTTCTTTATTATATCGATAGTCTTTCAACTTGGGTTTTAATGGAAACCAACACTAAACCTTAAAATAATGAGAAAGCTGGTCTATCAACCTTTGCTTCAGCTGTTGATTGTGATTCATCATCACAAGCCCTTCCTTGGTTAGATTACGAAGATTTTTCAAAGGTTTACTAAATTAACAAAGAGGAAATTACCTGATGAGATTTAAGATATACCTAGACTACATGATAATTGTAACGAAAATATCTCCATATAACATGAAACTTACATTGAAAAAATAGTATAGTTTGCTCCTGCTAACAGCTCTTGTATAGGACTATATTCCTAGGCTATGCTATGGTTAAAGACGAATACCAAGTTCCAAGTTCAAATATTAGGAATAGGCTATATCTGTTTAATCCTTGCAAGAACAAGCCTACTATAGCCTTGTTACATAGCCAAGTTATTTTACACCTACATGTTAAACACATGCCTACATGTTATTTTTACTTTACAAATTTCAACATGTTTAAATTAAAAACCGATTTCAGGATAAGTTGCTGAATACTGTTTTCATTACCAACTAGGTTGAAGCACAATTTGCCCTATACATAATGACAATAAAGGACGATTTCTTGACATTGAAAAGTGTTATTCCTATAACAAGTAACTTATCACTATGGTTAAAAGTTATAGCATTGTCGTTTTTAACATTAAAAGTAAAGAAAGGCAATAAAAATGTAGTTGCAATTAATTTTACATTTACCTAATGTGCGTGGAATAAAAAGTAACGTCTTTGGAAAAGTAGCTAAAATTGTAGCTGTAGCTACATTTCATTGTAGCTGTAGTTGTAGCTAGCTACTTTTTCGGAACTGTAGCTGTAGCTGTAGCTAAGCTACTTTTTTGGAAATGTAGTAGTAGTTGTAGCTAGCTACATTTTAAAAGTAGCTTCCCCAACACTGGTAACCTAATGGTTGAGATTGTCCAAGGTCAGGTGCTGACTATTATAAACAAATTGTATATCTACACAAAACAACGATAAATGCACAAATTTAAGTTACAATCATGCTAACACGATCCGTCATAGCGACACAAAACAACGATAAATACACTAATTTAAGATACAACCATACTAACACGGTCTGTCTTGGGGGTTATGTTTACACAAACTCAAATAGTAAATAAATGCACTCAATGCACAGCAACAGCAATTACATTATACAGCTGATCAAAATGTAAACAATTATGTTCTTCATAAGGATAACATGGGAACTTTAAAAGCCACTGGGGCAGAGCCCAAGGGACTTAAAAAAAATGTAAGGTCAGTTTGCAAATCTACGCGACACGCTCTTTCCAATGAGACGACAATAGATAAAATCGGCTAAGAAATGGCGGAGGAGTTCAACCGACAAAATTTCATGTAGCGTATTAATTATATAGATTAGAATGTAGTTGCAATTTTTACAACCGTTCATAGTTGATAGGTATTGTATAGTACAATTGTATTTGAAATTCAAAAAAGATTATTTTTGTAATTCATTATATTAAAAAAAGCCCCTTTACGAGCCTCCCTTTTTGAAAAACCCTCCTACCAAAATCAGAGACTTAAATCAGTGTAACTTTATTACACATAAGGGAGGTCTATTGAATAATTTAGCACTCATTAGGATCTTTTTTTATAGGTATCCATGGTATTCCTGCATTAAAAATAAAACAACTTTTTTAGAATTACAAGAAAAAATCACATTTACCCCTCAATATCTCCTTACCCGTTAATGTTAGATAGGTATTGTATGGTATCATCTTGTTTTAAATTTAATGTTGATTATTTTTGTATTTCATTATATTTAAAGAAAAACGTTCCGTTTTCAAGAGATTAGTAAAATAGTAAAAAACACCCCATTCCCTTTTCTCATAAACCCTCCTTCCCAAATCTAACACTCAAATCAATGTAACTTTTTTTTACATATTGAGGGAAGTGTATTCAACAATTTGGCGCTGGTTTGGAACTTTTTTTTTGGATGTCCTGGTTTGCTCTTTTTTAAGCTAATTGCACTGTACTAATATTAACCTTATGAGTATTCATATTTTTTTTTTTTTTTTAACTTTATTTAATTTACAATCTGTTCAAGTTGAACAATAAGCAAATGATATAAATAGTAATACAAAAATAACTTAAAGAACATGAGCTAGTGATTGACCACCGTCAACACTAGCAAACAAAGAGAATTTTGATGACACTTAGCCGAATCTGAATGGTAGGTCCAATATCGTATGTCGCTTCAGTCTGTAAATGGTGTTGTGATTGTCCAATAAATTAAGTGCAAGATGATTTGAATGATTTTCCAATTTTATAATGTATTTTTCACTATATTTTGTAATTTCTTCTTTTACTGTTCGAATTTGAAGATCATTGTGAAGTGTTCTGTTGGTAACAAACCAAGGAGCGTTGACAATTTTACGTAATAATTTTGATTGGTAACGTTGAATAATTTCAATGTTTGAGGTACTTGCTGATCCCCAAAGCTGAATACCATAAGTCCAAATTGGTTTTAAAACTGTTTTGTACAGTAACAATTTATTTTGTGTACCGTACTGAGTTTTGATTTAGATCCAAGAAGCCAATTAAGTTTAGTTGTTTTTAAATTTAGATGTTGCCTTTTAGTCCAGATATGTGCCTTCCAATTAAGCTTTGCATCTAAGTGCATGCCCAAGTATTTTATTTCCGTTACTTGAGGGAGGTGAATATTGTTCATGGATACTGGAGGACATGTAGCCTGATTTAAGGTAAGTATTCATATTTAAAGGGAATTAAAGAATTTAGTCAGCTGTTTCAACTAAAAAAGTTGGTTCTATGATATTGCAAAAGCATTAAAAGTTATAAGATTTATCAACAGGGTGCAGCACTATTATTTTTATTTATGAAAACAGCTAATTTGAACCAAGCAGCAACAAAAAACCACTATACGCAATGAGAACTGTCAAAATTGGATTGTTTACACTTATGTTTATGTTAGCGAATTTCCCATATAGGGAATAAGCTATTACCGTAGTACTCATGGTAAGACCTGGACGCGGGACCGATTTTTTTTTTCGTTTTGAGGTCCCTAGAGGCCAAAAACACCATCCGTTCAAATTCATATATATATATTTATATATATATATGTGTCTGTCAGCACGATAACTCGAGCAAAAATGATCCGATTTTGATGAAATTTGGTACAAACGTGTAAACGTACGTTTATTCGAACGAGTTCCCGATCCAGCATGATCGGACCATGGGAACGGGGGTTTACGGGGGGTTTTATGGGGTAAAAATAGGTTTTTCCCATTTTTGACCCAAAAAACATAAAATTTAGCAATTTTTTTCCAAACCATTCTGTAGAGCTTAAAAAAACAAATAATTTAGTATATTGAAGCGTTATTATGCGCCTAATGGTTACGGAGAAAATTCCAAAAAATTGTAAATTTAAAATTCCCATGTTATTCTTATGGAGAATAAGTAAACTGTTGTAGTTTGCTTGTTTGTGAACATATTTTGATCAAATTTGGAAAATGTTTTTATTTCTTACTAACTATTCACATTTTACAAAAAAAAAAAACAGTTTTACCCTCCCTGATGCAGCAAACCTAAGTACTTGTTAAACTAATTCTATTTAATTAAATCAAGAATAAATGTTATATTTTTAAGTAGACATTTCAGTGTAAATCCAATCAGTCAAATGGAAATTCGCTTAGTCTGCAGGTTTGCTGCGGCGGGGGTATTTTTAATTTCATAAATAATTTGTGATATTTTGCAAATCTTTAATAATTTATTTTTCTCTAATTGTTTAGCTGAAGTGGTAGTACATTATGGCTATGGTAAATGTGTAATACTATATACTGTAAATTTAAAGAAGAAAATTTTATCAAACTGGGTCCTCACCTATTGTTAACGCAAAGCTTGAGTATAAATGTAATAAGCATTGTAAACTTATGTGCCAATCCCGTACGAAGGACGGGTACTCTGCTAGTCATTCATAAAACAAGAATGTTACTTTTATAATTTACTTTAATAAATACTTAACAAACAAAATGTTATTAATTTTCCAAATTACATAGATTTTTCCCACTTTTGTATTGAAATCTCAATTCTTAAATTTAATAATTAATCTCCATTATCAATTCCCACCTTTTACTCCACATCTCTTTAAGATAATTTTTTAATTTTAAGATAACAATTTAAATACAAAAACCATAATATACGTAATTTTTTCATTGTTGCGGTGCACAAAAAAGACAGAGTCCTGTAACTCCTAAAAGGAGTAGCTTTAGAGAAAAAAATGTCACAAAGACAAGACAGAGTCCTATAACTTCTAAAAGGAGTAGCTTTAGAGTAAAAAATGTCACGAATAAAAACGTTTTAAAATGACATTTAAATTCTTAAACAATCCTAAAATGCAGTGTATTCCATAAGAAATAACAAAGTTAGTGGCCATATTGGAAAATGGTGGATATATATTTTTCATTCGTAACAGTCCTTAAAAACATTTTTCACAAATAAATGGGATCGTCTAATAAAAAGTTAACTCTATATGGAAAATCTAATTTATGTATGTTCACTATGTAATCTCAACCGGGATGAAACGGTGTACAATTTTATAGCAGAATGTCCAATAAAAAAATGCTTCAATGAATATGAGTTTTTTGAATTTTTAAAATGGCAAAGATTGGCGGGCACTTGGAAATTATCTTAAAGGGGCCTGGAGTAAAAGGTGGGAATTGATAATGGAGTTTAATTATTAAATTTAAGAATTGAGATATCAATACAAAAGTGGGAAAAATTTATGTAATTTGGAAAATTAATAAAATATTGTTTGTTAAGACAAGTATTCATTAAAGTAAATTATAAAAGTAACAGTCTTGTTTTATGAATTATTAACTGTTTGTAGGAAAAATTCAGATTCTCGGTAGGCTACATTTCAATTTTATTTTTGATTTATTTGTTATCTGATCTTATTTAGTATGTAGTGTTATTTGTGTATATTTTGTTGTGGAAATCAGTTTATTTTATGAATGATTGTATGTGATTCATGGACTTTTTAAAAGTGTTTTACAATCCTTATATATAATACGTGAAGGCGATTTCTACAAAACATTACTCCTCCGTTAATAATGGACGGATTTTTACAAACGACGTGTCAAAATTAAGTATTTTTTGTGTAGACGCCCCCTTTCACCAATTCCTGTAATAAAAATCCTCGGGCTTTGCCCCATAGGCCATCAAAGTTGGAGTTTCTCCCATAAGATTAACATGGGGGAGTCTAAATATTTAATTTGAAACTTTGTCCCCACTAATTTGAGAGAACGGCTGGGCGTAGAAACTTGGTAGGGGTGTCCAAAGAAAGGTATTGGTATGTAGATGAGTTATCAAAAGAAAAACTAAGCAAAATCCCTTAGGACTCTGCCCTAGAAGCCTTTAAAGATCCCTCCACAGAGTCGTTTACATTTTGGCCATGTGAATAATACTTTTTAATGAACAGCTGTTCATTTTTAAATTGTATTTCAAACAACACCCATTTAATGGGAGTTACTGAATTCTACCAAATAAGTATTTTGCAAAGTTATTTTCTTATTTTAAAATTGATCGTTTTCTTTATCATGCCATGTTTTGCAATGTAACGTTCCATTACGGAATCAGTGCAAAATCCTTTTATCACAGCAATTCTTAAATTATTTCTTATTGAACTATCTTATATCTATTGTACTGGATGGTGTCTGCCTTTTTCACCACTTTTGCCTACATTTTATCATATTATTCTACACATGTCAAATATTTATGTAGAGATATCTGCTCTTATCGTGTCTAATAAAATCCAAACATAGAAACCTTGCCTAAAATGGTACATATCTTGACAAATTATTTGCACCTGCCTATATTACGGACTTTGGCGCACTACTGGGTTGGTAACATTATTGAAAATAACACGACCTTTTGGCTGTAAGATATGGTACAGAGATAAAATAAAATACTATTTATGCAGCTACTGTCATGACAGAAAGGTCATATTTCTTTTAAACTAGATCACATAATCCTTTATAAGATACGTTGATTAACAATATGTAAACGTCAATGTATACGTAACAGCCAATTTACAGTATTTTTTGTTTTTGGAAATGTTCCTTTGCTATGTCATTTGCATTATTTGCTGCCAATAAAGTCGAAAGGCCGTATGAACTAGGAGGCCCCTAACAGTTCAAGAATAAAATCCAACTTCACTTCAAGTATTACACTACACCTAACATTCCGTAGAGAGATTATATTGACAACTTTATGTTATTGATAAGGCTGAGACAACTAACTGACATCCCCCATGTCAAGAAATTCCAGCTTCAACAGTAACCCTAAAATAAATTTCTCAAAAGTAAGCTAGAGGGTTCATTCGTTGGCACAGAAGTATGATTATGAACTGAAATGAACTGACGCGACCTGATGAAGGAAAAATCAAACTTACACTGTAACGGATATACCTCCCTTTGAAATTGGAATATGTCTTCCCAACAAAATTTTTCTTTTCAAATAAAATCATATTACACTGATGAAATCACGGAAGTGTTTAACTACAAAAGAACGACCAATACTATTTTAATACTATTTAAAGGTTCTTCCAAAGGAAGAGATACCAGATAACATTCTAATACTGTAATAACTCCGATGACGTACGGTATGGGGAATATTTTATTCATTGAATGATCAACCAAATTCGGCAACTAACGCAATTAATATCATTATTGTTTTTACTCTTATTATTCTTTAAACAATGCTAAATGCTCAAAATATGTAGCCTATATTTCACCCAATTTATCACAGTTAGGTGAATTATCGTAAGCCTTGAAAGTAACCGTCAATTTCGACGGGTTTCACCTAGTATTTTAAAATCAGTATTTCAACCACAAAACACATGGACTTTGACCATTGTTCTTTGTGTTTAAGTAAAAACACTGTATTTATATTTTATTTCAATAAACACTTTTTCTTCTTCAGTATTCTGATACATACTTTCTCCCATGTTTATGTTATTTTTATTTGTCGAAACTATGACTATTTAGGATAACATGGTAAATACACTTTTTGTAGAAAATCTTAACGCAAAATTACTAATAAAAGATTGCGTTGTTATCCTTACCCGTTTTAAAGTTATAGCTACATTTCGAGGAAACTGTAAATTTATCTAAAAGGGGGGGGGGGGGGGTAGAGAAAAGCACAAGGGGGAGTAGTGGGGACTTTTGGGAAAATGCTCATCTCAACATGGTCTAACAGCATAGAAAAATCCAGCTTTCCCATAATTACTTACAATATCAAACCTATATTGACTGTGGGCTACGTACTATCCATGGCGCGCCTCGCTACTACTACGAATTTTCCACGTTTACTCTTACAGAATTAAACGTAGCTCTGTTGTTTTTGCACAGATTTCCTTAAACTTGGTGTTGTTGTACTACTTGTTAGTTTTTCTAACCATAAATATTCTGTAACTGTCTTAAACGCGTACAATATTTTCAATATTTGATTTTAAAGTAGTTTTAAATTTTCCTTTTTGCAATAAATGTTGATTGGGGCCTAAAGCATAAGAGATAGAAGAAAGGTTGTAAATAACCTTTTTGAAGGACAATATATTTAGGCGTAGATAGACAGTTAAACCACCTTTCTATCATTACCGTTTGAGAGTTATCGCGGAAACGTAAACCACTGACGCGCGTAACTTCCCCCTCCCTCCCGAGTTGTGACCACCCTAGAAATGTGACATCATCAATTTTTTTCATCTACTAGATGTCCCCAACAATAATCAAAAGTCAAATTTTGTCAGACTTTCAGTGCATACTCAACCCGTTTGGCGCCCGGCCTAAGTGGTGTGTTCAAACAAAATAATAACCAAAATTTTAATTAACTTACATAATTTAAATTGTTCTTCTTAGTGAAATGTCGCAATTTGTCACGTCGCCGCAGTTATAATACTTGAAAAAGTGGTCTAAATTTAAAAATGTTTCTTTCTAAAAAATTCAATAACTGTCAGCTTTAAAGTAACTTAACTAAATTGTTAATTATATACACATTTACAGGGCTTCTTAAACACATTTAATAATTGATTTTGTCATTCAGCCTCCATTTTTTAATCTCGGGGGACTGCGAACGTTCCCCTTGCGTTAATGTAGCCCAGTCAATGAATACAATAAAACACCCTTTTTCGCAACTAAATGCTGGAAAGCTGGATTTTTTATATGTGATAGAACCACATGAGAGGAGTATTTTCCCAAAAGTCCCCACTTCTACCCCTTGAGCTTTCCCCCCACCCCCCTCCAAACATAGAAATTGCAGTGTTTTACTTAATTGGTCATAATTCGAATGCTATGTAAGCTATCGAGCTGCAATTTGTTTTGTTTTATTTCTGATTAGTTTTCCTACAACTTTTGTATTTACAACATTTTTCTAAAACCAATTTAAACTTTGTTAAAAGCTTAGCCCAGCCAATAAACGCACAAACTGCCTTTTTTCGTAGCTAAAAAGTGGAAAGCTGAGTTTGTTATATGTAATGGAACCACTTAAGACGTTTTTTTTCAAAAAGTTCCCGATTTTCCCCCTTTAGTTTTTCCCCGCAACCCCTTCCTAACCTGAAAATTGCAGTCATTCACTTTACTGGATATAATTCAAATTCTACGCATGCCATCGTAGTGAAATTTGATTTGTATTATTTGTAATAAGTTTATCTTCAAATTTTGTACTAAATGTTTTCTTATAAAACTACAGTAGGACCTCAATATCTCGAATCTGAAGGGGTTATGATAAAAATTCGAGTTATCAAGTTTTTCAAGTTAGTGAGGTTCGAGTTATGAAGGTTCCTTTTGAAAAAGTTCGAGATACTGAGGTGTTGGGGTCTGACAGTGATGTTACGTAACGGCCTTTATAACTCGACTTATACGTGTTAAACCTTTATAATCGAACTCTAACTGTATTTATACGTACTGAGGAGTAACTTTGGAAGCAAAATAAAACTATTTGAATACACATAAAGTACTGTATTTATTAGTTGGCAATAAGTTTAATAAAGTACATAAAAAACATGTTAAATGACAAAAAAAGTAGTTTAAATATTGTACAAAACAATAATACAGTATATATCATCCATACACGGAACTACATTTACTGTGTATAATGTTTGTTTAAAGCAAACGTTAGTCAAACTCTTTATATGTACTGTAAAAACAAGGTACTGTAGCAACAAAAATACTGAATAGGTACAATACTGTACATACAAAAGTATTTAGACTGTAGAGAGTAATATTTAAAGGGAAAATTCTAGTGTGATTGAAATACTAAACAAAATGCATCGTAATGTAGTTATTTACTGAATCTACTTTGGCAAAACGGGCAAACTACACTGACTAGTGACTACATCAGTGCCTAGCCAAACAGACACGGGAAGCAAACACAGGAAGTTGGATTTTCACGTCTCGACAGGAATCAAGACACAACTGACTTGCACTGTTAAGGCAAAACTTCGAATTATTGAGGCACATTCATGCGAACTTCGACTTATAAAGGTAAACTTCGAGTTACTGAGGCTCGATGACAGGAAAATTCGAGTTATAGAGGTAGAATGTTACTGCTCAAAAGTTGTTCAAATTCGACTTATTGAGGTTAAATATTTAGAAACTTCGACTTATAAAGGTACTTTTAACATTATGATTAATGTGGATTTCAAGGGGATTTAATAAAAATCGAGATATTGAGGAATTCGAGATATTGAGGTTCGAGTAATTGAGGTTCTACTGTATATCCAAAGAAATGTAGCGTTTTAACTTTTTTTGATCATGTTTATGTTTTAGAGTACACAATTTTGTTTTACCCTCTATATATTTTTTCCAAATAAAATGTGCAAAATGTTTCAAACAAAAATTGTGTGTATGTTTCTTACGGTTTATAAATATATATTTGGTTAGTCGTCTGAACGAACTGATGTATAGTGTGGTGCACTATATAGTGTGGTGCGTCGGCAAAGAGAGCGCGTGCAGGCTTCTTCAAAGCATCTGCGCAGCCCAGCCCCACCCGTCGATGCGTCACGTCGTAGGCACCGACATTGCTAAGTTCTCAAAAGTTGTATACAAATGCTAAAGCGTTGTACTTTGTACTTTACTACCAAAACAATCTGTATCCAAGCTTAACCGCGAACTACAAAAACAATTGTTATTTAGATGGAACCCAATAATTTACTTTTTTATAACCAGTTTTGGTTCAGGTAAATTAATCTCTACCTACTTACTTGTTATACTTGCAATACTTGTAATACTTGATTTCTTAATCTTTGACCAACGGAAGCTTGATAGATTGAGGTATAGAACACTAGGCCTAATAAACACTTTAAAAATCACTATAAACATACTCTTTGCTCTTCCTTACGTTACAATGTGCTTTCCATTATCTACCACCAATGGGACTCGCTTTGTTCCGCAAGATTTATACTAACTGCGCCTCGCGGTCAGTAAAGATCTAAACAGTAAACTGCAAAAAAATAATAATTAGATTTAACCTAATTATTTGTACATTTCTTAAATTTATTGTTAAGTCTTAACTCGTTCCTCATTTCAAATAATAATTTATTTGATTATTTCTGTCAACGGCTACACAATAATATACATGGATACATATATTACATTACATAAAGCTGGGTAAGAAACATACTGAACCCAATGATGAGATGACCCCATTCGCCTATGGGTCTGAGGATGATTGCAGTGTCGAATCGAAATCTACCACCACTTACCATCTTTTATGTATATTTACAGTATTGTGAGTAACATTATTAAGTGTAAATTTATGTTTTAAGTGTTAGGCTATTAGACGTATTTTCTTTTATTTACTTTCCAATTAATTAATGTAATAAGGTATATATCCAAAAGTTATAAATAAGTAAGTAAAAAACTGTATTTGTGTCCCCATACATGCAGGCAAGACTATTTACAGGATACATACAGGCAAATTATTCAAATTTTCTTTCTTGACATATTGTGAAGAGGTGTCAATCAAATTGGGTTTTTTTCATAATCTTGGTGACGTTCTGTTCTCTAATATTTGATCGTTTTCATGTTATCTTAAAAATGAGTCAGCATAATAGTTCTTTATTAGTTAGTGGTAGACATTATGCAAACGTTTAACATCGCTAAAAAAGATGAAGGCGCTTATTAAGGCTGTGCGTCTAAAAATGTGAGCATTTTATTTATTTTTTATTTTGATGTTATATTTTTAGTTGGACCTTTAGAATGAGTTATCAGCAATAACCAATTTTTTTGGAGTTTTGGTTTAGGAAAAATTGAAGGTCAAATGTCGGATTTTTAGCCATAAAGGAACATACAAATCTCAAAAACGGGAAGTGCGAAAATTATTAAAAAATATTTTATATACTGTACTAGTGACAACAAAGCTCGACATAATTTTTAAAAATTGAAATACATATTTTTTTTTTACCCACAGTTAAAAGCTATTTTTACATGGAAATCCCTAACTTATAATTTTTTAAAATAACTTAAGATGTCGGGGCTTTTATGTTTTAACCGTTAAGCATATTCTTTGTATGTATCCGTTTATTATAAGGCCATGGTGTATGTACTTTTAAAGCGATGTAAAACGGTCAAGAAACCCCGGCACGCACACTAGAACGGCTTTATAGACGCCCGCACTCGCACGCGCCGGCCTCTCCCCCCGCGCTATCGATCGGCAACACCTGCGTGCTCCTTTCCTTTACTAACCTTGCGCTCGTCTTTTCACTGACACCACGTGGTCGTACTGTCACCGTCAGTGTATGGTTATGTGATCTTTTTACGTCTTTAAATTTCTATTTATTTTATCATTGTTAATGTTATACGTATTCAGATATCACTTGTATGTAGAAATATTTGGACGTGTTATTGGCAGGCCAGTGTTATACAACAGGCACTTTGTTTTATTTGAAATTAATTTAGATTCTTTATAAAGATAAAAGATGCCTCGCCTCGTAAGAGCTATAAGTGTAAAAGGACAAAGAAATCCCTCGTAAAAAGGTTGTTTTGGAAAAACAAGAGGTGCGAAAACGAGTCACTAGTTTCGAGTGATAACAATGATGTTGTTCAGTTAGAGGATTCCGAATCAATCTTCAATAGACTTATGGAAGAATGTCCTTCTACAAGGCACAAAGAAGTAATCAACCAAAGGTGAGTTTAAGAAAAAGTTGCATAACTATTTATTTACTATGGTTGTCCAAGTCAATGTATGAATATCCATATTATGAATATGTAATGAAATGTATGAACCCCTTACCTCTATATGGTTAGACGTGAGGTAGTGGGCAGGTACTTCATGTTGGAAAATGTTTAACCAATGAACAGATATGGAAATGCATACCTTCATACAACTGCAGTAGCAAGAGTAACAACACAACTTTTAGAATTAAACTGTGCAAAAATAATTTCAGACAATTTTTAAGACGAATTTTTTCTTTAAAGTGCTCTTTTGGATTATACTGGTTATACCTACCACTACAGAATGAGCATCGAAGTGATTTGCATGTAAATAAATTTGGTTGTATGTAATGCAGATTTAGCCCCCGAATGTTGTTTAGTAATTATATAGTCTTTATTGATAACCTTCCAAGTCCAAATAACTTTAAACCAAGGTAGTTTATTTTTCTGTTCTATAGTATGGACGACGATCAAGAACAACACATAGTATGTACAAGTGATTCAAACACAGATGATGATGAAGCTGACTTTCCACCTTTGATTGTGGAACATTGTCCGACACCGACAGAGACACAATTTGAACTATCTGGTCGTCGCATAGTCAATGTAAAACACGTGATGGAACAGATGCGCATTATATCGAACCATCCTAAGGTTTGTACAATGGGAAAATATGAATTCCGTAGAGAGGTCTCCAATGGACTATTTAGCAGTTGGACGTATTTTTGTCACAATTGTGATAAAGAATTTGTTGTCACGTCAGAGCCTCTTGACCAAAAGATGGAAATAAATGATGCATTGGTGTGGGGAGCCATGTCAGTTGGAATTGGTTTTTCACAAGTAGAAGAAATGTTTAGTATTATGGATATACCAATGATGGGTCATAACAAATACAACAAGCACGAGACGAAAGTTGGAAATGTAAGTAAACAAAATATACCTCTACTACTACAACTATATATGTAAGTAAACGAAATATACCTTTACTACTACTGCTATATAACACTATGATGGTGTCTGTCTATGTGTTTGTGTATTTTTTCAGTAATATACAGTTATTTAATACTGTATTTTACTGTTAGCATTAATACTGTATTGATAGAAATACAGTATTTGTTACAGCAGTTGAACAAATTAAAATTTAGACATAATTAAAACCATTTAGATAACTTTAGACTAATTTTAGATAAATTTAGACATACAATAAAATAAAATATTTCTATAACGTTAGTATCTTGTCAAACATCAAGGTTGATTATAGGCAACTGAACTAGGCCATCAGTGGTAGAATGAGACAAGACAGCAGTGGCTAGGCAGGCAGGGACTAGGGAGGTTGGCCGGTACGGCGACGCAAAGCGAAAGCAATGGCAATGGCGTGGTGAGTCAGAGTGCGAGAGAGAAGGAAGATACACACACGCATGCAGCGCGCTCGCAACGGCGACCTCCACGCTGCCTAGCGGATTTAATTTGCTACCAGGGCCGAACTTACCTAGGGGCGGACGGGGCGAGCGCCCGGGGCCCCCGGGCCTTTGGGGGCCCTGAAGGGGCCCCTTGCACAGTAGTTTTTATTAATATCTTCGAAAATTAATCAGACACTTACCGAATGATCTTCTTTTTTAACAGCTTTATTGTCGTTATCTTATATTTAAGGTTATTGTTAGATGAACTTTAAGGTATTACTAGGACCAAAATTCTTGACTCTAAGGGACTTTTCCTCAGGGTTGCACTGGGCCCCGCGCTTAGACCTAGTTTACACGAGCATAGCTGCTAGGCTGTGACGGACCAGTTTGAGTTTCAATGAAGCCGTTCACACAAACCTACGGCCGTGGTGATCAAGTTGAAGGGGGCCCCTTCGCTTGGGGCAAAAAATACAATAAATAATATGAAAACTCTTGTCCTAACGTAGAACGTAACTTGTACAATTGTGTTGGGGTTAAATGGAGATTCAATTGAGATCTAATACTTTTGAAAAATAAAAACATTGTTTGAAAAATCTGTTTTATTAGATGTTATTCTTTTACCTCTAAGTATATGCCATTCACGATTTTAAGGGGCAGAAGTATTATATTACCCATTCAATTAAAAGGTTTTATAAAATAGTAATTAAGTTATACGTCGAAATTCGGATCTTCAATTTAGTCGATCAAAATCAAAATCAAAGAGTCAAAATCATACAGCGCCAGTAGGATAAAAAATCTATATAGACATTTTATGACAACTAGGGTCGTCTGATGTTAACAAAAATTACATTATTTGGGAGCGGGCGAGCGTTGTCGACTGTATGAATGTATGATTTAAAATTGGCAGAGCAGAAAGCTTACCCTTGCTAGTGGGAAGCGTGAAGAGAGGGACATATCAATAATAGGACGCAGTTTGTATCAAGGATTAGTGGGTCGACGAAAACTTTATACTGACAGTGAGATGCTTCATTTAGTCACGGTTTAGCTTGGAAACAGATTGTTTTGGTAGTAAATTAGGCTTCAAATTAGGAAGTCTTAGGATTTGTATGAAACAGTTGAGAACTTAGCGGTGCCGGTCCTTATGCATCGACGGGCGGGGCTGCGCGGATGCTTTAAGAAGCCTGCAAGCGCTGTCTTTGCCAACGCCCACACTACATCAGTTGTTTCAGATGACTAACCAAATATATATATTTATAAACCTTAAGAAACATACTAACATTTTTTTTCTGACACATTATGCGTATTTTATTTGGAAAAAATATATAGAGGGTAAAACAAAATTGTGTACTCTAAAACATAAACATTATCAAAAAAAGTTAAAATGCTATATCTCTTTGGATATAGTTTTATAAGAAAACATTTAGTACAAAAGTTGAAGATAAACTAATTACAAATAATACAAATTTGAATTATATCCAGTAAAGTGAACGACTGTAATTTCCAGGTTTGGAGGGGGTTGGGGGAAAAAGCTCAAGGTGGAGAATCGTAAACTTTTTGAAAATACACGTCTTAAGTGGTTTCATCACATATAACAAACTCAGCTTTCCACTATTTAGCTACAAAAAAAGGCAGTTTGTGCGTTTATTGGCTGGGCTAGATGCGATGACGCAGCGCAGAGGTGTTCAACTAGCCCGCACGCGCTCTCTTTGCCGACGCCCAGCTCTTCACCCGGTCACCTAGATGACTAACCAATAATATATTTGTAAACCTTGAAAAACGTACTAAAACTTTTGTTTGTACCATATTTGAATATTATATCTAATTACAAGTATAAATAGAGAAAAACAAAATTTTGCACTCTGAAACAAAGCTTTTAACGAAGTTTAAATTTTATATCTCCCTAAGTATTGGTTTTAGAAAAATTTTGTAAATACAAAAGTTGTAGGAAAACTAATCAGAAATAAAACAAAACAAATTGCAGCTCGATAGCTTACATAGCATTCAAATTATGACCAATTAAGTAAAACACTGCAATTTCTATGTTTGGAGGAGGGTGGGGGGGAAAGCTCAAGGGGTAGAAGTGGGGACTTTTGGGAAAATAAACCTCTCATATGGTTCTATCACATATAAAAAGTCCAGCTTTCCACCATTTAGTTGCGATAAAAAACGTTTATTGACTGGGCTAAATGGGTAATTGAGGTGTAATTGGTTCTTTTATATCACATTTGTTATACCAGCATACATCTTTATTGGTAGGCCATTTAAAAAGGTTTTGGCCACTCATTGACATTGAAGTTATTTTGTAGTCCTCCCCAGAAACTAAAATTATTGTAAGAAGAGCATCTATCATGTACAGCCACTGTGGTATCAAGTCACCCAAAGACAGGAAAATTATGTTGAGTTTTGATAAGACGAGGTTTATGACAATCCTATCATAGATAAGAGATAAAACTATGCTGATAATGTAATTTAAGAAGTTGAAAAAAGAGGGGAAAAAATGCCACAGGTTTCACGGGGTCATTGTTCTGAAAAAAAGTATAATATTATTCGGGTTAAAATTTTTGGGAAACTCTTTGGCTTTTAAATTTTATTTTTTTTACATTTAATTTTGTTTCAATTGAAGATATTATTGTACCATATTGAAGCTAAGGTATTAGGCTTCAAAAAAAGTTTAAGTGTACAAGTAATTTATTGGTAGTTAAAAAATTAAAAAAGTTTAAAAAACTTTTTTAGCTTATAGTTTCAAGTCACTCCACAGGCCTCAAGTCATCCTGTTGTATGGTATGATTTAAATTGGCATTCTGTTAATTATATTTTTTAACCCGCCATTATGACAGTGTGTATCTGGATCCGGATCCGAATTTTTCAAGATCCGGATCCAGTACCGACATTTTCTTATCCGGATCCGCCCATCACTAATTAATTGTTATAGTTACTGTTGCTTTAGTACTTTTGTGATCTATTAGAAACTAGCACGTCAACATCATTATATATACTGCAGTGTTGCAGTATTATTGGTTGTTCGGTAGTCATGTATTTGCTGTAAAATGGTGTAACCGTTGAGAGGAAATAAATAAATAAATAAACTGGCTGAGAGGATGAAATAAAACATGACAACATTTTTTAAATATATTTATAAAGTAATTCCAGTAATTTAGCAGTTGTTTAATAATCAGCTACCTACAACTTTACGGCCGTATAATAAACAAATCAACATCATAATATACCAACAAGAGAAAACGGTAAAGCAATCTAAAACTTATTTATATATTTTATTTGTAAAAACAATTTGAAAATAAATTATATCACGATTGCACAATTAAAAATCATTGTGATAGGCCAATTGTATTTTAAGAGTTTGTAAGGTTGAACCAATATCAAAACAAAACTGTTGGATTGTATCTCCGATCGCACGGCTGCTTCATCTCTTCTAAGGCAACTCCACGACTGTACTGGCACCACGCACCATACACACACACACTCAAACTATAATTCAAATCGAATCGGTCGATTTGTTTCACCAATATAAACAGTCAATCGTATCCATTTGATTCTATACAGAGCGGTTAGTTAAATACAATATTACAGAAAATATTCCTCCGTACAATTTGTAGAGGGTAGAGGACTAGAATAGAGGAACGGTAAATACGTTAGTGGGAGGGTGGGGGCTCCGAGGCTTGTACAGGACGTACAGGTTTTCGCCGTGCAGTTCCGGCGTACGAGGGTGGAGGAGGTGCAGTGACAACCTCCCTGATGGTGCCAGTGCCGGGGTGATGGCGAGGGGTGGGACGTAGGGTGGGAGGAGGGGCCTGAGGACGACTACGGGGTTGAGGACGCTTGGGTACCACACTCTCTGTACCCCTCGGGTAGTCTCGGGCCACAGTATTACACACCATCTTCTGCTCAGAGCGAGCCACATCGCTCAGTGTTGTCAGCACCAGTTCCTGTACAAAGAGACTTCTATCTGCCCGACTCCGTTCAACTGTCTCTCGCTCCACATCTGTCATACTGGCCTCTAAACATCTGCAACATGGTTAAAAACTGCAATAATTACTATATCCAATTAAAGAGTTACCTATCTTGTTTAATACTGAAGAATTCCAATTATTGGATCAATCAGGAAAGTTACATTCGGACGAACAAAAATAGGATAGTTAGATTTCTACTGAAATTTAGAAAAATAATTCACGCTTTTAGTGTGATTGCGGAGGACGATAATAGGCTCCCATCCAAGATGGCGGACACTCATCACCAACTGTACTAGTGCTCCCCATTATTTCAGTGAATTAAGTGGTAAAACCAACAAATTACCTACATAACTTCACACAAAACTGTACTCATCAACTGTAAGTACACAAAAATCATGAGAAACTAAGACCTACATACCTAAAGAGTAGATTCAATCTGAAAACAAATTTGCTGCACAAGTGCTTACAACTCACCAACATACCTTGCTCTCAGCTTTAAAATATTGAATCAAGCACCAAAATAAATTTGTATAATCTTCTGACAGTATAAACTGAAAAACTCTAAGATATTATGAATAATACACTATTTACAGAACTAGAATAAACCAATTAAAACTGTGACAGCTGGTGACAAGTAATGCTGACAGAGCACAATCAGCACATTCCATCTTTGCTAACCCACTCAAAATACTGCTAATAACTGACCAATGCCAACATAGCTGAGCTGTGCTTTCAAATCACTAATGCAAGACTGCACATATGTTATCAATTGACATAATATTCCTGATAAAAAACACTTAAACAATTTGACCAAACCAAGAAGAAATTTATTTTACAACCACCAAAAACTAAACCCCCCTAAAAAAGTGACAATCAGAAACCACCATAAATCATGTCAAAATATCCATGTGGAATATGCAACATAGGGGTTAAACACAAAGGCATTCTGTGTACCGGAGAGTGCAATCAATGGTATCACTCCAAATGCCTGAAATGGACAGATAAAAAACTGAAAACGCTTACGAACCTAGAGATACAAAGCTGGAAATGTAATTCGTGTACCGAAGACACCAAAGTCCAAAACCCCAGTGTAGACGAACTAGAGCAATGGATTAGTAACCTAAGTGACATAGAATCAGCTGACCTTGAAACATCACTATCTTTAGCATCCGAGGTTGGCAGCAGCTACTAATGGAGAATAAAGAACTCAAACAAAACTTAGTAGCTATGACAAACAAGTACATTATTCTAGAAAATGAAATAAAGGAATTGAAAAACTCCAAAGACCATTCCTTAATATACCAACAGCAACTAGAGGAATGCATTATTGAAAAGGAAAACATCCTATTCAAATATAACTCCCTCATTGAAAAAACAGATGAACTAGATAAAGCACTGATAAAGGAGAAACAAATGAGATATAGCCTAGAAAAAATGTTCGAGGAACATGACAAGGAGAGTACTGAAACTATCCTTAGATATGAAACAAACATCAAACAACTCCAAAACAAAGTTAAAGAACTTGAACAAAATAAGCCTGTCATAGATAGAAACCCAGCTAGACCAATATACACAGACTCTGAAACCCAACTCTGATGCATTCCCGTCAACTCCAAACACAACAATATACACAGAACTACTACACATAAAAAATAAAATCAAGGCCTTAGAAGGGAATATGGAAAAATTGAATAAAAAGCAACTAAAAAGAGAGAACTCAAGACACAAAAGAGACAAAAAACTACTGCTGTCACAAACAGACTGAAACTGAGGGAATCAGACAAACCCCGCCCAAAAAACTGAATACACTTAATACAGAGGGAAACAGACAAACCCCGCCAAAAAAACTGAATACACTTAATACAGAGGGAAACAGAAAAACCCCGCCAAAAAAACTGCATACACCGAACACAGAGGGAAACAGACAAACCCCGCCCAAAAAACTGAATACACCTAATACAGAGGGAAACAGACAAACCCCGCCAAAAAAACTGATTGAAAACACAACAATCAATTCCACACTGGACCTGGGCCAAACAGCCTCTCTTATTCCACTCAGTGACGATGAAGATGCTGAATCCACCGAAACAAGAGCACATCCAGGGAAATTCATTAGGAGTAAATCTGTGAACACAAACAGCGGCAGAGTATCTATGATTACAGAGGAAGACCATCATAGCCTCGAAGGACAAAAGATTTTTGCATTTCCACCAGAAGATACCCCGCTGATAAGCACACAATTAATGACAGATGAGGATCTACAGCACACATGCCGCATCCACCTTATTGACACACAACACCCGACATCATGTGAATACAAAACACTGCCACCCGAAGCTAGACCTACTATAATCAGGAGACTACAAAATAGAAACCTATCCTTTAACAACTTTATTACAGCTCAAGACAACGAGGACAACACTCACATTGTCATATGCTCAACAGGAATAAATGGCAATTGGAAGAGGAAACTGTTCCGGTTCCTTGAATTGGCAAACGATTGTATAAAATTCCCAGTACTTTTCTCTATCAGACTCGAAGAATTCATAGAAACTGCCAGCCTCAGCAAACTACACATCAGAGAAATAATACAAATACTACTACAATATTCATATAATGCCTACTATACACAAACAAAAGACCACAAAAAAATTATTGATGATCTCATTGACCTACATTGACCTATTGATCTACAGACAGGGTACAAAGGAAAATAGCAAAAATATTCCCAGGAAAAGAAAAAACCTCGTACTACAGTACTTGGAGAACAACTCGGGGAACGTACACAGGAATTAACACCTATCAACCTCCATGTCTACCATCCAACAGTGAGGAAAGCTTCGCTCAAGCAGCGATGCTTGAGCAAAGAGAACTTTGGAAGTCAAAAGAATCGATGTTGCTACACCACCTTAACACCATATACAAGGAGTACAATATAAGCAGCCTCCAAAAAGACGACCCTAAACTCCAAGACTTCTGCAATAGAACCAAAAACAAATACGCCATCATAAACCTGAACACTGGAAACTTCCTCACCCAACAAGAAACAACACACCCAACACCTTACCAATTTGGTTTCGATGGAGCACGTCTAGTGCAACTACTGAGGAAAGGTAATGGAAATTATGCAACTGCTCCAAACAACATAGCAATTAATCAAAACATCTTAGTATCAGACGAGACAATACTCCTAAACGAACTACATCTCTATAATAGCACAAAACACATTGACATTAAAAACTCATACAACACTAAACTGAACTTAGTCCAAGGTGTGCCAGGATTTGGGAAAACAACTTTCCTACTCAACAACTATGCTACAGGGGACCTCATCCTGTTTCCTACAAGAGATGTGGCAATGGACTTCCGACAGAGATACAAAACCAACCACCCAGACCATAGCCAGGCAAAATGCAATGACACCTTCAGAACCGTGCATTCATTCATAATAAACTCCACCCAACATCTTAAGAGAGGAAACACCTATAACAGGCTCTTCATCGGCAAAGCCCTAATGATGCATGCCGGAGAAATACTCTTTGCAGCCATTTTATCAACTGCTTAAGAAGTATTGCTTATTGGCGACATGAACCAAATACCATATATAAACAGAGCAGAGAACCTAGAAGTTAAATACCACAACACTACAGAAATAGCCACAACAACAAAAATACTAAACACCACATACAGATGCACAAAGAGCACCACAGCCATCCTCTCAAAATTCTACAGCCAAGGAATGCAAACCACCAACCAGACAGAGAAAGAAATGGCGACACAGCAGTATCAGGGACTAGAAAGCCTGAACCTCACTCTCAACAAAAATAAATACAAATGCTTGGTCTTCAAACAAGCTGAGAAAAGAGAACTAAACAAGCTAGGTTTCAACGCATCTACGATACATGAATTTCAAGGACGGCAAGCAGAAAACATAGCTGTCATACGAACATCTGCTAAAAGAGAAGAAATTTATTAATCGCAGCACCACTGCATCGTTGCTATCTCAAGGCACACACACTCATTCCTTTACATAACACCCAGCAGTAATGATAAACTAGGCCGTTGGATACAACAAGCAAACTTGCTTAGCTCCCAGGAACTTTCCAAATACCACATCAACATTCAGAAAATCGCAGAACCACCCCTCCCAAAGTATAAAAACACACTACAAACTAACAAAACCAAAGTTGCACACAAGAACCCCTAAACACTCCCACCTCCCAACATCATTTTTTAGAAGAACACCATCATCCCAGAGAAAAGCACAAAAACCAGCTCAAAGATGTAACACATCCCCTCCGACACTCCGTACAGTAAAATTCCAAACACCTAATAGCCAACAAGGACTTAAAATTCTACACCAAAACATAAATTGGTTATCTAAAAAAACTGATAGACTAGCACACTTCCTCCAAGATGAAGACCCGGACCTGATGTTAATAACAGAGCACGGCGTAGCACAACAAAACTTGCAAAAAACGTGGGTAGAAAATTACTCACTTATTGGAGGCTTCTCAAGGAAATCCCATGTCAAAGGAGGAGTGGTCGCTTATGTAAGAAGTGGCTGGGAAAAGCATGTATCACTCATATGCACAAGTAGCGAGGAAACAGAACTAATTTACGAAACTGTGCTCTTTGAACTGAAGCTAAACAGGAATCCACTGCTAGTCCTCGGAGTATACAGGCCACCAAGTGCAAACCTAGACCAAGCCATCGATATACTCTCTGAACAACTGGAAACAGTGCTCACTACGGATAAGCAAATATTAATAATGGGAGACATCAATGTAAACAACCTAGTTGATGACAATGAAAACGAAAAAATTGAAGAACTCCTAACCTCCTTCAATATCTCAAGACTGAGGCTACCTCCCACTCGAATTACAAGTGACTCAGAAACATCAATAGACTGGATATGCTCAAACATTGATAATCAACAAATAGAAACCTCAGTTATAACATCAGGACTATCTGACCATACCGCACAAATCGCAAAAATCATCACTAGAAAACCGATCATCAACAACATCAAAGAAAATAAACGAATCTTCAACAGAACAACAATAGATAACTTTAAGACACAGCTACAAGAACAAGACTGGGAAACTATAATACAAACTCATGACGTAGATGAAGCCTACAACAATTTCAGCAACATCATCCAGACAACACTAAACCACGCCTGCCCTCTTAAAACGTCAAGAGTTAAACAACATAAAAGGAGACAGTGTTGGAATCAAGAATCGGCTAGACTTAAAAATGAATATATAAAGGCCTTAGAAAAGGAGCAAACAACCGGACTTATGGAAGACAAAGCCAGAACAACTATTAAAAAAAGGGAGTACGACCAGCATTTGAAAATGCTTCGGAAAGAAAACAACACAGCTCACATAAACCAGGCTGAAAACAAGTCTAAAGCACTGTGGCAAACAATAAACCGAGAAAGGGAAGCGAGATCAAATACTGAAATCCAAATCCATCTTCAAGTCAACAATAAAACAATAGACGACCCAATAGAAGTTTCAAACTGTTTTAATGATTTTTTTCTCATCAATAGCCGACCGAACACTCCAAAATAACAATAACTCTAGAACCAATGCCTTAACAGACCACTTACCAGCAACACATCACACACTCCAGTTCAGACGGGTCACACAAGAAGAAGTGCAAAAGGCCATTCAATCTCTAAAGATGAAAAATTCATCCGGAACTGATGAGGTATCAGCTAAACTTCTAAAAAACTGTAAAAATGAAATAGTAATACCCCTGACAGACCTCATAAATAAATCACTCTCACAAGGAAAATTCCCAGATAAATTAAAAATAGCTAAAGTCTACCCAAAATACAAAAATGGACCAACGATAGAAAGAAACAGCTACAGGCCAATCTCCCTAATATCAACATTTTCAAAAATAATCGAAAAGATAGTACTAGCCCAACTCCTACACCATCTTCAAGAACACAACCTTCTCAATAGTCAACAGCATGGATTTATCAAAGGCAGATCGACAGCCACAGCCTTAATACAACTGACGGAGCACATACTAGACCAACTAGAAGAAGGCAGCACTTCAACAAGCCTCTTCCTAGATTTTAG
This sequence comes from Macrosteles quadrilineatus, assembly GCF_028750875.1. Lineage (NCBI taxonomy): Eukaryota > Metazoa > Arthropoda > Insecta > Hemiptera > Cicadellidae > Macrosteles > Macrosteles quadrilineatus. The sequence goes on along the minus strand of NW_026542781.1, from coordinate 170,694 downwards.
TAAAGCTTTCGACTGCCTAAACCACGAACTTCTTCTACTCAAGCTGGAAACACTAGGCGTGAGAGGAAGAGCAGCAGAATGGTTTAAAAGCTACCTTAGTAACCGGAAACAGCTTGTGGAAATAGCCTACATTAAGAACAACACAAAGTATAAGGCCCAATCCAAAGCTGTAGACGTGCAAAGAGGAGTACCCCAAGGATCAGTACTTGGCCCAGTCCTTTTCCTCCTTCTCACGAATGACCTACCTAGTTGGATTAAGGAAGATGGACACACCACCATGTACGCAGATGACACGGTTCTCACATTTGCGGACAAAACAATGGAAAATCTGGAAGAGAAAACCAACACACAACTCCAGAGAACAAAGCAATACTGTACCTCCAACGACCTAGTTCTAAACGAAAGCAAAACCGTTCAAATGACTTTCACCACCAAACGCAACAACACAGACATTACAATACCGGGACTACAAACACAAAATACCACAAAATACCTAGGCATCATAATTGACTCCAAGCTATCATGGAAACCCCACATAGACCAGCTCTGCAAAAAGCTAAGTTCAAGTCTCTACGTTATACGTAGGATCAAGCAAGCTTGCAGCCCAGAAGTAGCCAAAGTTGCATATTTTGCTCTATTCGAGTCCCACCTCAGATATGGCATTGCGACTTGGGGTGGAACATCAAAAGGCAACCTGGAAAGAGTACTCCTAAAGCAAAAAAGAGCAATTAGATGCCTTGCCGACCTGAACTACAGAGACAGTTCCCGAGAAGTCTTCAAGAACCTTAAAATTCTCACATCAATTTCACTCTACATAAGAGAAGTCATTATCCACACCACTAAAACAGCCCAGCCAAGACACAGAGACATACACCAGCACAACACACGACATGCCGCCAATTTTTCCCTCCCACAACACCATCTGAGTCTGTACGAGAAGAAACCATCCTACAAAGGTGCTCTGTACTTTAACAACCTACCAGAGCACCTCAAGAGAGAACAACCCAATCTGCTCAAGAAGCACCTGACAACATGGCTTATGGACCGGCCGTTCTACTCTGAGGATGAATTCTTAAACAATAAGCTACCATGAAAAAAGAAGAAAAAGAAGAAAAAAATTCTAATTGTAATTGTAAATTACTGTAATAGTTTACGTACATACTGTACATTTTATGTACCTGACGCATGAATGTTCTCTAGGAATATTTCAATAAAGATTTTTGTCTATTGTCTATTGTCTAGGCCTAACGTTTTAGTGACCACTGGAGACAATGATGATTTCTGCAAGACCGTGGCTCTGCTACAATAAATTAAAGACGGTGATAATGTTTCTGTGATCTTAGGGGATAATAATTATGCCTACACGATTGCATATTACATATAAATTTACATAAAATAAAATACAGTCATTTAGTCCCATAGTGCTCATACAACAATGGTCATCCGAACGTCTGCTGGGTTGGCATAATGTCCATTCAATATTTGTCCAAAATAATCAACATACAGGGCATTAAAACAAAATAAAATCCCCTTACTTTAGGTAACATATATACATATACACATGTATGCATACACATATATATACATATACACAAATAAACATATTTTAATTATGTTGTCTATTAAAATATATATAAATCATCCAAAATGGTTTACACAACATTAGTATCTACTATCTAAACGCAGTTTTTAAGATTCAAAATTAAAAAAATTAAATTCCCTAACTAACTTTTAATTCTCATCTACGTTTCCATGCAAATAAAAAAAAAAAAAAACTTCCAAGGCCCTGCCAAACCTTCCCATTTAGATAAGACACAAACTCCTCATATAGTATTTTTGGTTTCAAAATACTTGAGTCGCAAGTCATTGAACACAGAGCAACTAGCAACAAAGTGTGAAAAGTTTCATTCTCGTTTAAATTACACTAGGAACAAGTGTGGTTTTTGTCGACAATCTATGGTTTATAGTTGAGATCTTTAAGCTCTCCCCTACATTTCATTATCCAAGAAATGGTTCGGTTGTCTAAACCAGTTTCCAAGAAGCTATTGTTGCCAAGGTCAAAGTTGACGGCGAGGTATTGAGAATGATAAGCTGAAGTACGCGCTCTGCCTAGACACTCAGCCATCCAGCTATCTCTTGCTGCATCTACGTCTAACTAATTGAGACTTTAACCTACCACTCCCCGACTCCTCAATCGTATCTAAATTCAGGTCCACTTGCATGCCAAATGTTATTTCTAATGATCTCCACGCTCGACACCAATATACATTTTTTCATAACACTTCAGCAGCTAATATTCTAGGAAAACGCTCTGGCGGTAGCCCCAATATATTTATTATACGTATAATTAGGATTCATTGAGAGAGAATAAGTGTGTAATTTATCTAGACCCGTTTCCAAGTACAGTGAATTTGGTGTGTTAAGCCAACTGAAACAGTTTCCTATTAAATATCTTTAGTACAGATTCTAACTTTTCGCTCTCTAAATATCCCCTGACCTGGCCTCCCTAACATTATATTGGTCTTACAACAGTGTTAAAACATAACAAATTTTGAGGACAAAGGCATTCTGTCATTGTTTATTAATTTGTTCCAAGCAGTGTGAATAACTAATTTTGCAGCTGTGGGCTCCATCTGAAAATTTTGTTCCCAACTTAAAATTGGTGTGAATAAGACACCCAGATATTTGTAAGAGTTAACAATCTCAACCTCTTTGCCTTTATAGAACCATACATTACCTTTTGCTAATCTACCTCTTTTACGAAAAACCATAATTTTCAATTTATTAATATTAATTAACTTCTAGATTCTATAAATCGCAATAACGTTCAAGTTTTACAATCATTTATTGCAATACAGCTGTTTCAGTTAAACAAGTTGGTTCTATGATTAGTGCAGTAGAAATAATTGAAAATATAGCTTAGGGTGGAACTAATTGCAACACAAATCATTCTTGCTGTGAATGGTAGGTAGTATGCTTCTAATCAACATACTAACAATATACATCCATACTGTGGCGCAAGATACGTTTTTTTGGCCGCCATCTTGAAAAAAGTGTCAAAATTTTAATATTCATAAAAATAAAATTTTGGGTATCAATTTATAGGAAATTTAAAGCTGAAAAATGTTATAATAGTGGTTATAAGCACTATTTGGAAATACGATCGTAGTACAATATACCCCCACTGCAGCAAACCTGTAGACTAAACGAATTTCTATTTCTCTTAATTGATTTTCAATTAAATCTATTTAATAAATAACATTAGGTATAACGAAACAAGTACCTAGGTTTGCTGCTACAAGGAAACTAATTAAGTGTGTTTTTAGGAAAATATTAATTGTATAGTATAAAATATATAAATCTGCAAAGTTTTATCAAAATAAATCCATAAACAAGCAAACTATAGTCCTCGCCACCCTAAGTTGAGGCAGCCCAAGGCCGCGGCCTTTGGCTGCCTCAACTTAGGGTGGCGAGGACTTTGCAACATTTTACAATATTCTCCATAAGAATAACATGGGGATTTTAAATTTACATTTTGTTAACTTCTCCGCCAACCATAACCGTACAAAAACAATTTGATATACTAAGTTATTTTTTTAAGCTCTTTAAAAATTTTTGGAGAAAAATTGGGAAATTTTATGTTTTAGGGGCAAAAATTAAAAAAAATTAACTAATTTTAAAAGCATTAGTCTAGGCGCTAGGCCATGTGCTGTGTTCACTTATATGTCCCCTAAGTTTTGTTGCGGGGCTTTGATTTACACCTATGGGAGCTAAAAAAAAACAACCAGTTACGTGGTTCAGATCATGGTCGTTTGGCTGCCATACTGGAAAATGGCCGCCAAATTGCTAGATTATTTGCTAATGCGTATCTCCGTACCCAGTGGTCCGATTTTAATTTTGTAAAGCTCATTTCACTCCTTATCTAAAGGCAAACAAACTTTGTCATTATACATGTTTTGTTAAACCAATTATTTGTTGAGATATATTTTGAATACAAATATTTTAAAAATATTGGTTTTCTTTTCCGAGTCGGTTTGACTCTTCTATCCATCCGATTTTCATAATTTTCGTCTTAAATTAATGGTATGCACGCACAAATTTGCTATCAAGCACCGGCGTTCATTTATCTAAAGTATATATTGAGTTATGCACAAAAGAAACTTTTATCTGTACATTTCTTACGGGAGTTAAATTTGCTTGTTCTTTTCTGAGATCGTTTGGCTCTTATTCTCGATCGATTTTCATAATTTTGGTCTTAAATTAAAGGTATGCATGCACAGATTCGCCATCAAGCATCATCATTCATTTGTATACTGTATTACTCGACCAAAAAACAAAAAATAGATTTTTTTTTCGAATTCTCAATTATATTAAAGGATGTATTTCACCAGTTCTAACTGAATTATTTGATATGTTTCGGTCTAAGAACCTTCAGTAAATACCAGCTTTCATTTGAGCTATTGGTTATTAAGATCGGTCGTACCTGAAGCACGCTGTTGAATCATGAACCAACATTAATTATAATTATTTGAGGACTTATCTGCAATCAATGATACGTAACTCCATTTTTATTTTAGTTATTTTATGTCTTGGTCTTAACATATTCCTAGAAATAAAGGCTTTAAATTTGGGTATTGATTGTTAGTATGAGTTCAGTTCAAGATACTGTATTACTCAATCAAAAGATATACTGAACATCTGATTATTTCTCGGATATCAAATTTAATTTTATATATATTTCCTCAATTCTAATTACATAATCCTACATATTTTGATCCAAGAACCTTAAGTGAAATACCAGCTTTTATTTGAGTTATTGATTATTAAGATCGGGTCAATCTTATCATGAATAACCAAAATTGATAAAAAATTAAGTTATTTATAATCGATTGATAGTAAAATGATTTTACTTGAAGCCTCAACAGTAACCGTTTATTTTGACGGGTTTCGCCTAGTAATTCCATTAACGTGTGGACTTACTGACTGGTTAATGCGTTATTTATTTATCTCAACAGATACACTATTTACAAATTTATATGTTTTAGGAACAAGAGTAGAAAGAAATTATCTAATTGCACTACAAATAACAAAAGAAGTTCATCTAACATTGACCAAAACAGCATTGCAACATAAAATAACAACAGCAATGAAATTGAATTAAAACAAAAATAACAATCAACGTTATTTGACAAGTACAGATAATAACAACAAATATCCTCAAGATGTAACAATACTGAACTATAGATACAAAAAGTTCCCGTGAGACAATAACAAAAAATCTATGAATCTATGTTATTCGTTCCAAAAGCTTAACACTATTGATTCAAAATATACCAGAGGACTTAAAGGTATGTTTAAAACTTATATTTCCTATTGATCTACTGATAAAATATTAGGGGTCTGCGGTACAGAAAATTTATGGTCGGTACGGTACAATATTTTGTACCTCGGTTCTCGGTACAAAATCCAGGGTGTCCACAGAAATTTTGTCTTTAATTTCCCTGACTTTCCATGACTATCCATGACCATTAACCATTGATTTCCATGACTCACGAACTTAACTCAAAAATTATAATATACCGTATACACACGAATAATACTGCCTAGACAAGTTATTTCACAGAAAATATTGAAATATGTAATAACAGATAACAATGGAGTACAATAGGTACAACAATGAACTAATACAAACTCAAAACCCATAAACTAAGACAACTGTATAAATTGAAATTGGCGTACATTTGTGAAAAATTCGGAAAATGCTACAATAGTTGGGGTTACGACCCACTAGAGCATTGAAAGGTCCCCTGGAATCCATCCATCATTGGGGATTTCCATGACTTTCCATGACTTTTGCCTATTTCCATGACTTTCAATGACCAGAATTTTTTTCCATGACTTTCCATGACTATCCCTGACTTTCCAGAATGTGGACACCCTGAAATCGGTATGGTACGCGGCTACCCGTATTTTTGCGGTTTTCTTCTCAAAACTGTATTTAAACCATTATTTTTTACTTTAATACATTGACATTACTATGAAAATGGATAGTATCCTACATTCATGGTTTTATAACAACAATTACTGTACCACACATTATTAAAACAAAACCTTCTACTACTACGAGGATTGTGTCAAGAAAAATCACAGTTAAGATAAAGGCTATACCTATTTTACTCTGAGATACTTAGAAAAGCCATGATAAAGTGGTTTAAAAATAGGATAAGAGTTTTTATGAATAAACATGTTTGAAACATTTATTGACAAGATAATTTCACAAAACTGGTAAATTTTTTCCAACCAACACAATGTCTAGTTGTTTTAAAAAATTTTAAAAACATAAAAGCATAAGACAGTGTAGTTTTGCCAGCTTTTCACAGCAGACGACAATGAAATAACTGGAAGTTATGATGAAGTAATGGCAAAGAGCATCTTTTTTTATCAGCTTCAAAACTAGTTATAAGATGGATACAACTCTTGCAAAGTTTTTTTCTGAAACTAAAATTAGGATTATGACGGAGTAAAGCCGCGTTTACACCGCAGTGTAAACAGTCTTTTCATTTACAAAGTTAACATTCACAATATCAATCATATCAAACATTAGTTTATCTCAGGCTCAATCCAATTTTCTTAGTATATTTTAAAGCTCTTCCAAAGAATCAAAAGACCCAGGCCTAGACCTAATTATTTAGGAGGGCCTATATATAAATTGATTAGGTTACAATGAGGGTAGCAAAATCACTATCTAGTTCATAAGATTTAGATTGCATAGGCCTAAAGTACCTTCAACACAATAAAAAATACAGGAAACTAAAAAACATTTAAGCCAAAGGCCACATCTAACAATATAAGACAAGATACAGAACCTGCAATGACATAATTTGAGACCGAGTAGGCTTGCATAATGAAAAAAAATATGCAAACAACAACTATGCTTGTGGTTTCTTCAATAGAAAGATAAAATATCTATAACAAATATTTTAACTTATAAAATAAGATTGTAGATTAGTTACAAGTTTAATATGTAGCCATAAACAGTTTTATGGCAGTAGGCAATGGCCAGCGGCAAATTGAATATTCACGAAAATACTGACTGAGTTAGAGATAACATTTAACAGTCATCATAAAACTATTATTTTTATGATAAAACAGAATTGGGGAAAGTCGTAAAGAAATAAAAGTGATAAAACTCAACAGTTCTTGGAAGTACTTGATTACAACAATATCATTGGCGTGATAAAATGTTAATGGATTTGGGACTGGTAATGGGTTTTTATATCATCATCATCACCACCCTAGTAATATATTATGAAGATCTTAACAAACATCTGATAAGACTTTTATGTGCTCGGAACTAACTGCTGTTGACTACGATAGTAAACTGAAAGTAATTTATTATTTTAATAGGCTGTACCGAACCGAATTTGTACACCGAACCGATGACGGTAATTAAGCTTGTACCGTACCGTACCGACTTTTTCGGTGCACCGCAGACCCCTATAAAATATACAAAGAGACATGGTCTTCCAAAAACTTAAGAAAGAAAACAATCTAATTTTTTTGTCGAGTAGTACAGTATACAAATGAATGATGATGCTTGATGGCAAATCTGTGCATGCATACCTTTAATTAAAGGTCTAAATTATGAAAATCGGCCGAGAAGAAAAGCCAAACGAACTCAGAAAAGACTCCTATAAGAAATGTACAGGGAGGAAGTTGCTTTTGTGCATAGCCAAGATCAATCATATACTTTAGATCAATGAACGCTGGTGCTTGATAGCAAATCTGTGCATGCATACCTCTAATTTAAGACCAAAATTATGAAAATCGGACGGGTAAAAGATTTAAACGACTCAGAAAAGAAACAACCATGATCTGAACGACGTGACCAGTCGTTTTTTAGCTACAATAGATGTGAAACAAAGCCCCGCATCAAAACTTAGGGGACATATTAGTGCACACGGGACATGGCCTAGCTCCTAGACTATATAAAATAATTTATAAATAAAAAACTTCATAAAATGTCACGTTTTTAAACACACTTTTTTTGCCCATAGTGCATTACCTTTAACAGTATATTTTAAATCCAACCATAATATTTTTTTATTATATTATTATAAATCTGACAAAATCCAATGTAGTGGTGAATGTAAATATATGTTTCATTTAAATTGTACCAGTTTATCAGAATCAATTTTGTGGAAAATTGCTCTCAAATTGATTGGAAGTGTGATATATGCTCCGTCGCTGAAAGTAACGTGAGTAACAACACAGACAATTCGGTAGCTTACGACACCAACTCAATTGTCAACCATATCTGCCCGTGTTCAGAGAAAATTGAATATTTGATATAAAAAATCAATGAACTATCTCAAAACAACTTAGAAATTAAAGTAGAAATTTCAGAAATTAAAATAGAAAATGTAAGGTTAAAAACTGCTTTGTCTAATCAGGCAGAGGCTGTCAGTGATCTTATGTTAAAAGATAGTAACACTTTTGCAAGTGTTTTGAAAAATAAATCTAAAATGATTGCTAATAGTGACAAATAAATAGAGTCATCTAAATCTTCAAATGACAACTCAAAGAATATTGTTCACAATCATAAAGACAATTCTAATCCTAATCTTAGTAGTTGTCATCAGTCTGTCAAAAATTCGACTACTATGCCTGTCGTCTGCCGCCAAAAGTTCTGCTAGTTTTCCTGCGACGTCTGCTCCTGTAGTAGACAAGCGAAACAGCGAAACTGTTACGCCTGCCAAACATACATCAGTGAAGAGGAATGGTGGAAAACGTCAAACTGAACTGTCAAAACAGTATAAACATAACCTTAACCTACCAACTACAACAAGTACAAGTGCAGTTAACACTAATGGGCTTAAGGTGTACAAACAAATACAAAGTTCTGGAAAACAACATTTTAATAACGACAATTCTATCACAGGTTCTGCCAACACTAGCAATAAACTTAAAAACTGTCAACAAATACAGGCATTTATTCATCTCAAGGCTGGCTACAGATGTTGACTGTGACACAGTTAATAAATATATAAGTGATGAAATTAGTGGTGATTACAAAGTCACACAAATGAGGAACAGATTCTCAGGCTATCGTACATTTAAGGTAGGGGTTCCTGCTTACTTGTGGGACAAAATATATTTGCCTGAATTCTGGCCTTCTGGGGCATATATAAATGCCTTCAGGTTTGCTAAAATAAACGGTATCAGCATTCTGACACATACTTTCTCCCATAAGTTTGTCAACAACCTTTATCATGTGTAAGCGGTGAGAGTAAATATACGGAAATGGGATTTGTAAGATTTTCTTCAGAATTTAAAGGACTATAACATACAAAATCTTTATCAAAATAGTTCGAGCCAATTTTGGGAAAATGTGTTTTTCCGTTATTTTATGGGGTTTTTATGGGAAAATAACATAATTTACAATAACTTTTGAACCGTAATTTTTACAGAGATGGGATTTGTACCATTTTGTACAGAATATAAATGACTATAACATACTAAAATTTTTTCAAAATCGTTTGGGCCATTTTTGGGAAAATCTTATTTTTCCGTTATTTTATGGGGTTTTATGAGAAAGTACCCATTAAAAATAAAAATTTCTAAAAAATGAAAAAACTATCATAATTGTAAGGACCATAACATACTATGTCAAATAAAAACCGGATTTTTGTCTAAAATCCTATTTTTCGTTATTTTATGGGGTTTTTATGGGAAAATAACATAATTTACCATAACTTTTGAACCGTAATTTTTAGAGAAATGGGATTTGTACCATTTTGTTAAGAATTTGAAGGGCTACAACATACTAATTTTTTATCAAAATCGTTCGGGCCATTTTTGAGAAAATCCGATTTTTCCGGTTTTTTATGGGAAAATCCCCATTAAAAATCAAAATTTCAAAAAAATGAAAAATCGACTAGAGATACCATGGATTAGAACCTACATACCAAATTTCATCGAAATCGGACCACAGGTGTAGTCTCTAGCTCTGTACACATCCAGACACACAGACACTAACACACACACACACAGACATCACTTCGAAAACCACTTTTTTGGGTCCAGGTGGACCCAAAACGAATATATCCACTCAAAACTCAAACTCGAAAATTTTGACAAAAACAATACTTTCTCCATATACTATGGTATAGGGGGAGAAAGTAAAAGCAACAAGCACTGCTAAGCGTCAGGGAAATTTTGTATAAACTCCCTCCAACTCTGTAGAGTCTGAAGTGTCAGATAACTCTGATACGCGACTCTCTTCGCATAACAAAGCGATTGGGAACTCCTCTAACATTTCCTGGCCCCAGTCATCTAATAATACACTATCTAGGTCAGCTAAAAAATTAAACATCCTCCTGTGGAATATTCAATCCATTACCAACAAACTAGATTACCTACGATTGCTTGGGTATGACAGTAGTGTGGATGTGATTTGTTTGACTGAACACTGGGTCTCACAAAATGATATTAATAGCTTAAGCTTAAGAGGCTACTTAGCTGCAACCTCTTTTGCTAGATCAATGTCTAATCATGGTGGATCTGCAATACTTGAAAAAGAGAACCTAGACTTTATAATTTATGATAAGTTAAATTTGAATATATTAGTGGAAGAACTCACGTTTGAAGCCTCAGCGGTTTACATCGTTAAGTACAAAACAGTGATTGTAAACTTCTACAGACCACCCTCAGGTAATGTTTCTTTATTTCTGGATAAACTGCATGATGTATTCTCAACTATGCATGGTGTGAAACTTGACTTCTTTTGCACAGTTGATTTTAACTTAGACTTCCTGTCTGACAGCATTGAAGTCCGGGAACTTAAAAACCTAATATCTAGTTTTGGTCTTCACACTGCAATTAATGAAATCACTAGGCCTAATGTCGCAGCTGGAAGTGTAAACAAAGGTACCTGCTTGGACAATATTGTGACCTCAGTACACCCAGATAGATGGGAAGCCTCAGTTATACACACTCCTGTCTCAGATCATAATGCAGCCTTTCTGTCAATGAACATTGAGTCATATTCTAAATCTAATCCAATTTCTTTACCGAGAAAAGTTACTAGGAAATTAAATCCTCAGAATTCTTTAACCTAACCCTGGCCAGTTGAATTGGTTTGAATTATATGACCATAGCCTAGACTTAAATGCTAAATTCAAAGTGTTTTTTGACAAATTGTTGTGGGCCTTAAATGGTTCGATTCCCTTGAAAACTACTGTCGGTTTTAACAACAAACCTAACAAAAGGTGGTATCATCAAGGACTTGTAAAAATGAAAAATGAGCTGGACCGGCTATATTTTTTGTTTTGTAAAGCAGGGACTGCTGAAATTAAAACTAAGTACAACTCATTAAAGTTGCAGTACCACAAAGAAATCAAGAAAGCCAAACTTGACCATAACAACAGTTTATTGCAAAACTCTAGTAATATTTCTAAAACATCCTGGTCAATGATTAATGAAATAAGCAACTGTAATAGTAAGCCTTTGTCTATTCCTGACTGCCTAACTGCCGATGGACTGAACTATTACTTTGTCGACTGTGTTGAAAACCTAAGAAGTAATGTTCCCGCCTCTTCTAATGGTCCTGAGCAATATCTAAGTAATTTGACCTCTTGCAACGTTCTTCTGACTATTGAACACAGATGCTTTTAGGCTTGAACTATTTACTGTAGAAGAGGTGTATGCAGCCATCAACAGTCTTAACAATAGCTCTTGTTTAGATATTTACGGAATTAATGTCCCCATCTTGAAGTTAGCTTCTAGTTACATAAGTGAAGTTTTGACATACCGGTACCTATTTAATCTCTGTATAACACAAGGTTGCTACCCAAACAAGTTCAAGATTTCTAAGGTTATACCAGTCCATAAAAAGGGGCCTAAAAATGTTATTGCTAACTATAGGCCTATATCTATTATCCCTGCAGTGTCGAAGGTCTTGGAACATCTCGTACATCGTAGATTTTCTCAGTATCTTGAGGATAGTAACCTTTTAGCAAGTAGTCAGTTTGGCTTTAGGCCCAAACACAGCACTGTCCAAGCAACCCAGGCACTGATATCAAATTGCTTTCAAAGTTTAGAGGCCAAAAGTGGTATAGTGTTTAGATCGTACGACATGTCTAAGGCCTTTGACACAGTGGCTCATGATCTCCTTGTGGATAAGCTTTCTTGCTATAACCTTGATGCAGTTTTGGATAAGTTTTTTCAATCTTATCTCAGTGACAGATGGCAAAAAGTCTATCTAAACGGCACTTATTCTAGCCCTGTTCGAATGCCCCACGGAGTGCCCCAAGGCTCTATATTGGGCCCTACCCTGTTTATACTGTATATATAATAAATGACTTACCTTGTAATATTAATGACTTATCTGTAAAAAGCTTTCTTTTTGCTGATGACTTGGCCTTGTGTGTACGGGGTAACTCTTTGAATGACGTTACAGATACATTGGATACAAAATCTGCTGTTATTAATGACTGGTGTAATGCAAACAAGTTATGTCTTAATGCTGATAAGACTCAAGACCTGACTATTAGTCTTAGCAGTAATGGTAATGATGTAAACACTCTGAAGTTTTTGGGTTTTCACTTGCAGTCAAACTTGAAGTGGTTTTCACATGTAGATTTTGTAGCATCTAAAATTGTAAAAGGCATATTTATGATAAGAGCACTTAGGTCCACTGTTTCAGTTGATGTCCTTATTTGTATATATTATGGCCACATTCATAGCTATTTGTCGTATGGTACCTCACTGTGGGCCAACAGTTTTTATGCTAACAGGTTGCTTTTTACTTTACAAAAGAAGGCGGTGAGGTTAATTTGTAGTGTGAATAGAAGAACACATTGTAAGCCCCTTTTCGTGGGTCTTAACATTCTCACATTTCCAGCCTTGTATGTTTTGGCAAGTTTGTTGTTTGTAAAAGAAAACATTTCTCACTTTGAAAATATATCTGATGTTCACAACTATTGTACTAGATCTAAAGATAATCTGTCTACACTAAGGCATTAGTATACAGCCACTCAAAATAGTTTTTAGTACCAAGGTGTTAAAATGTACAATTTCTTGCCTGCATCCATCAAAAACCTGTGTGTTTTAAAATTCAAACATGTTTTAAAAACTACTCTAACCCAGGCTTGCCTGTATAAACATGAAGAGTACTTTGGTGGTTTAGTTTTAGATATTTTAGTTGCCAGAGCCATCTTGATTGTTTTGTTTTTCTTTTGACGATTGTCATGAACTTTGTACATAGTTTTAACGACAATAAATCATTTCATTTCCATTTAAATATGAGTACTCATTAGGTTAACATGGGAAACTCCAGAGCCATTGGGGCGGAGCCCGAGAGTCCGATCAGAATAAAAACCACTTAGTTTTCCTATTTAATGCCTAAAGAATCAGTGTACCAAATTTCAGCCTCCTAGGTAAATGGGAAGTGGGAGAATTAGTGATGAGTGAGTGAGTGAGTCAGTCAGTGAGGGCTTCGCCTTTTATATATATAGATTATTTGTTTGACCCCAAAGAAATTTCTGGGAAACAGATTAGAGTGTTAACCCATTGGAGACCTAATAAGCACATTACTAGCTGGCCCCTATGGATCCTATTAAATTCCAGCAAAATGCAAGGTTTTAACTAATAGCCTATAACACTCGTGTTTTTCATCCAAATGTGGTTTATATTATATTTTTCTTAATCCTTATACAATTCTCTATACCTTAGAATACTTTTTAAGTTCTTTTAAGAAAAAAAAATTTTTTATTAATATAATACTTACAAATTTATAAAAATGTATATAAAATTTTGAAAGTAAGCAATTTTTTTTCATTCATAAAAATAGTTAAATGCTTTAACTTTTATATTATTGTGTAGAATATTTAATTCTCTACATAGAAAACTTTGATTTAATTAAATACAATATTTAGTTTTTTTTATATAATATTTTCTAAAACGCTACAAGTGGTAAAATGTTGGCTTACAAATAAAAACGCGCCCACTTGTCTTTTAGCGAATTTCCCATATAGGGAATAAGCTATTACCGTAGGTCTCATAGTAAGACTTAGTCCCGGGACCGATTTGTTTTTTCATTTTGATGTCCCTAGAAGCCAAAAACACCATCCGTTCAAATTCATATATATATATATATGTCCGTCAGCACGATAACTCGAGCAAAAATGATCCGATTTCGATGAAATTTGGTACAACCATGTAAACCTACGTTCATTCGAACGAGTTCGCGAACCAGCATGATTGGACAATGGGAACGGGGTTTAATGGGGGGATTTATGGGGTAAAAATAGGTTTTTCTCATTTTTGACCCTCAAAACTGAAAATTTCCCAAATTTCCTCTTGACCATTTTGAAGAGCTTAAAAAAAACAAATAAATCAGTATTTTGAAGTGTTTTTGTATGGTTATTGGTTACGGAGAAAATTGTAAATTAAAAATTCCCATGTTATTCTTATGGAGTTTGCTTGTTTATGCATATATTTGGATCAAACTTGGCCAATCTATTTTATACTAAGCTATTAATATTTTACTAAAAAACATACTTTATTACCCTGTAGGCAGCAAACCTAGGTACTCGTTAAACCTAATGTCATTTGAATAGATTAATTGAAAATCAAATCAGGCAAATGGAAATTCGCTTAGTCTGCAGGTTTACTGCGGCGGGGGTATTTTACATTTCTGTAGGCCTACATCTCTTGGTTATCAGAATAAACATAGCAAGTTTCTACATAATGTAGCCCACAGTAGGCCTATGTACTTAATTAGATTTCTTGGTATGTAATATGTATACCTACAAAATAAAACTAATAAACTAACTTGGCATGCGGTAGTGGAAAATCAGTAGGCTATTGTAGGCTAACTGACCAATGAGAAATGATGTAAGGAATTTCCATTGTCATGTATATTATAGTAACTGTTTAACATTTTTACAAGTCATATTTACACTATTTACAGTTTAGCTTCTTTTTTTAGTAGTCGCTTTTGGTGTGGTACGCTTCGAAGCACGTGTCCACATGGAGCGACTTGGCATTTCTGACATATGTAACGCGTCTCTGACCGGATGTCATTCTTAAAACACACTTTGCAGTTTCTTGTGGGACGGTTTTTCTTTCCAGTTGGAGGAATAGCCATTGGAAAATGTGCCCAAGCTTTACTTTGAAGGCGGAGGGGATTGTCCTGCAAAGAACGGCGCCCCGGAGAACTTCTTTCTGGGAGCGCGATGTTCTCTATCATTTGTTCAACAATATTCAGTCTGTAGTCAGAATAATGCATCTTCCTCCAAATGCAGAATGAATTGAAAATCCCAATGTCAATCAAATAAAAAAATATTATTTTATACGATTTGACACAGCGCCTCATAATTGTGTGGGATGCCAAAAACTGGTCTTGCACATCCACACCTAGCATGCCCTTGTTGTATTCAGTCACTGTAGGTTTCTTTATTTGTATTGTTTCCCCCCTTATTATTACAGTAGAGTCCCGCAAACTTGGCACTCGATAACCCGGCAGTCTGGATAACTCAGCCATCACCTAGCTCAGATAATTAGTGATTTTTTGAGTCCGAGTTAATCATGGACTCAAGCCAGCTTAAGTCAAATTATTCTAAACTGGTACTAAGGATTTGTTGTACTTTATCTGATGACTTAATACTGACTTGTAATACAAATATAAATAAAAAAGGCGGTTAAAAAGCTTAGAAACTGTATTGCTCTTATTTTTAACCCTAGTTCCCGATAATCCGGCATTTCACAAACTCGGCACCCTTTCAGTCCACGTTACGCCGAGTTTGCGGGACTCTACTGTATTTCTTTATCAACAGCAAACTGAACACCTTCATGGATTGTTGACAAAACGTGTACATATTTTTTATCAAGCCATCTAATTCAGGGTGTCTACTACATGCTGGATAAAAAATTCATGGACAATTCCCGTACATTTAAGGACACTTTGCCGTAATCTTTGTCGGTGTCATTATGCCTACAGAATAATTTTCCTGATTTGTCAAACTGTATTAATCTTGTTATTCACTGTAGTTGTACCAGAGAGAAAAGTAAATAATAACATATAAGAGTTAAAAATTACAAAATAGAAATTGATTGAAAGTAAACAAACATAAGCCTACCTATACTTTAGGTAAAGCTTGTATAGTGTAACAGAGAAATGCAAACATTGTCTCCTGCGATAGAGATAAATATCTCCATCGGTCATGTAAAAAAACATAGCTTATCCGATCCAGGCCGATTAATTTGGCATGATTCGCCCTGGCACAACGTTAGGTTCTTGACTACGTTTGAAAAACATCTTTAATGCATATTGTTACTCAATTCTTAGTACAAAATCAAGGTATGGATTATTGTATTTTCATTTGCAAAGTAATATCGACACATAGCAATCATTAGTTGTTTATCTTAGGCTCAATTACATTTTCTTAATATATTTTACAGCTCTTTCAAGAGTCAAATTACCCAGGCCTAGACCTAATTATTTAGGAGGGCCTATATAAACTGAGTAACAAACAATGAGGTTATAATAGCAGCAAAGTCACTATCATCATTCTAGTTCATAAGATTTCGATTGCTTAAAGCATACAACTCAATAAATAAATATATGGGAAACAAAAAACATTGAAACCTGAATAGCCAACAATATAATACAAAGATACAGAAAATGCAATGACATAATTTGAAACCAAGCAGTCTTACATAGTGATAAAACATTAATGCAAACAACAATGCTTGTGGTTTTGTCAATTGAAGGTTTTGTCCATAAAAAAGGGGTTAACTTACAAAATAAGACTGTAGATTATTTACATGTTTAATATGAAACCATAAACAGTTTTATGGCACTAGGCACTGGCCGCGGCAAATTGAATCTTCAGAAAGTACAAGTAAGAAGTGAAATTTAACAGCCATTATAAAGCTATTATTTTCACGATAAAATAGGTTTGGGATCTAATAATAATTACCCTAGTAATAAAAAAAGAAGTTGTAAAGGGATAAAAGTGACACAACTTTTATGAGCTAGCTGCTGAGTCAACAGTTCTTGGAAGTACTTAACTTGAAACTTGATTGTCGTGATAAAATATTAATGGGTTTGAGATTGTTAATGGGATTTTTATTGCATAATTACTCTAGTAATAAATTATGAAAATGTAAACAAACATCTGATAAACCTTTTATGTGCTCCTAACCAACTAGCGATCAATAAAATTATGGCCCATTAAAAATTTAAGGACGTAGTCTGGCATTTAAGTACAATTCCCGTACATTTCATGGCCAGTAAAAATTTAAGTACAATTCCCGGTTTTCCCGGATTTCCCGGTTGGTAGACACCCTGTAATTGCTAATACCCCACTGCAGCTTCTTACAGCTTCACCTCTTTCCAGTTCCATATTTGGAAAATCATCTGGCATATTTGTTCTTTTGTAATCGACTGTTCCAATAACATGGGTATCTCTAGCTAGTAGCATCTCACATAGTCTCAAATATTAAAATAACTTAAATAAATTTTGAAAGGCTACAAAACATAAATTAGGCCCTTGGTTATTTATGTATTTATGTCTAAAGTATTTATTCCCCTACAGTACCTAAATTATCTCAATTAATGTCATTGTTATGACATTTATTTACATTTGTTTAGCCTACAGTGAAAACAAATACCCCCGCCGCAGCAAACCTGCAGACTAAGCAAATTTCCATTAACCTGATCGGATTTACACTAAAATTCCTCCATAAAAATAGCACATTTATTTCCTATAGAATTAGTTTGTTTAACGAGTACTTTTGGTTTGCTGCAACAGGGAGGGTAAAAAAGATTTTTTTTATAAAATGATAATAGTTTAAGAAATAAAAGTATTTTCCAAAATCGATCAAAATATGTTCATAAACAAGCAAACTACAACAGTTGACTTATCTATCTATCTATACTATTATAAAAAAGAGGTGGTGTCTGTGGGTGTGTATGGGAAAAGTAAACGCGAAAACTACTGGTCGGATCGGGCTGAAATTTGGCATGATGATAGCTCACATTCCCGATTAACATATAGGCATATTTTTATCCCAAAAACCCTTTCGGGCTCCGCCCCAGTGGCTCTGGAGTTTCCCATGTTAACCTTATGAGAAATGAAATTATTGAATCTTAACAGCTGTTTCAATTAAACAAGTTGGTTCTGTTCTGTGATGTTCAATAGCATTAAAGTTACAAGGATTACCAACAGGGTGCAGCACTAGCACTATTATTTCTTTTACTTTTATGACAACAGCTAATTTGCAACCAAAAGGTGAGTGAGCGTAGCGAACGAACTCCAACCTGGAGGCGAGTGAGCGTAGCGAACGAGCTAACCTGAAGGCAAGTGAGCGTAGCGAACGAGCTAACCTGAAGGAAAGTGAGCGCAGCGAACGAGCTCCAACCTTAAGGTGAGTGAGCGTAGCGAACGAACTTCAAAAAGAACCGAAATTTCTTAAACCATGTCCTCACTCATAACTGCTATAAGCATTTGATACTTATATGCCAACCCCGTACGAAGGACGGGTACTCTGCTAGTTCTCCATAAGAATAACATGGGAATTTTAAAATTACAATTTTTTTGAATTCTCTCCGTAACAATTAGGCGCATAATAACGCTTCAATATACTAAATTATTTGTTTTTTTAAGCTCTACAAAATGATTTAAAAAGACATTGTGAAATTTTGTGTTTTTAGGGTCAAAAATGGAAAAAACCTATTTTTACCCCATAGAACCCCCTATAAACCCCCGTTCCCATAGTCCGATCATGCTGGTTCGCGAACTCATTCAAGTTTATCCCGCCTTACACCTTCAAACCAAATTTTATCAAAATCGGACAAAAATTACTTAAGTTATCGTGCGGATGGACATATATATATATAGATATATAAAAATTTGAACGAATGGTGTTTTTCGCCTCTGGGGACATCAAAATGAAAAAGTAAATCGGTCCCGGGCTTAGGTCTTACCATGAGACCTACGGTAATAGCTATACTTCCCTTTAGGGAAATTCGCTAAAACAAGTAGGCTAGGCCTAGGCCTATTTTAAACCTGTATTAATCCAATGAAAATAAGAATTTATCACAATAGAATAGTTTAATTACAAATCTTTCATTAGTACAAAACAAGAAGTAAACAATAACAATAAACACATGATAATATAAAACTAGAATGACAATAGTCAGTAGAGCCAACCATTACATCTCCCTCTTTAAAGGTTGAGCTTCTGGGGAGGTTTTATAAGCCGTCTTGATCGGGTTGTTATGTTAGCAGAAGACATTCCAGAGGTGTTTGGAGGAACCGTTGAAAAGTTTGTCATGTCTTCATGATGATCCAACGGACCACTTGTTAATGGTCGACGGTTGCGGTTAACTGTTGAAAAGTTTGTTAAGCACATACCGTTGTCTTCCTCGAATCGATGATCCTTCTGACTACTTGTTGATGATTGATGGATTGGTTGCAGGTGGAACCGGTTTCTTCGAACTATGGTTCCTTTGTCCGTCAATACTTTATAAGATCGTGGTGAGTTTAACTTTTCTACGACTTGTCCTTCATGTTTCAGATCAGATATCCAAACTTTGGTTCCTGGGTTTACATCTGATAAGGGTTGAGCACCATGTCGTTGATCATAATTTCGTTTGTAATTTTGTCTATAATAATTCTCCTTCTCTCGGAGATGACTGAAGTCTGGTTTTTTACTCAAGGGATAAACCTTCTGAAGTGCTGTGATATAATAAAACCAGAGGCTTTTCTATTGGGAATAAAGTGTACATTCATACTTTTGTTGAAGGGAAAGTAAAATGGAAAATAGGAACCATACTTAGACAGTTAGGTAGGAACACATGGTTGATTGATTCTAATGGACACACTAAAAGACATAAAAGTCAAATTCGGAAATGCTACCAAGACAATGAATCGGAAGAGAAAGACGACCCCTGCATTAAACAATTACCACAGCTACTGTCTTTTTCAGATTTCCAAGTACAAAATCTAGAAGTACATGTTCAGAATTCAGAAAACCATGGATCACCAGCTGTATTTTCTAGCCCTAGAACATTCCCTGCAGTAGCTTCACAACATCCGAATGTCCCTCGTCAGCTACGACCTAGAACATCCCCTGCAGAAGCTTTACCACACCCGAATGTACCTCCTCAGCTGCGAAGATCAACAAGGACCTTCGGCCACAGAGGAGGTTAATTGAAGAAGCCTAAACTTGGTGGAAAGAAGTGATATGTTTTGAACATTTTTTAAATTGCAGCTGACTTTTAACTTGTTTTTGTTTCTAGTTTTTGACTCATGAATAAGTTCAGTTATATTTTATCTTAAACTAATTTACCTATCAATTTATGTATTTATTACAACCATAAAAATATGGTTTGTGTGACTCTCCCTGAAAATGGAAAAGTTATTGTATACCTAAAATAATGCTTCTAAAATACAGGCCGTAAAATGTTAAAATGTGAAAAGCCTGAAAAATGGTTTTACATCACTATTACAGACACCCCAAAAACAAAAATAAAAAAAGATTTCTTTAAACTGTTTTATACAAAGAAATGAGTAAATTAAGAGTATGATATTGTCAAGTTTGTTAGTGTTACCTTGTAAGCATGAGCTGGGAAGAGCTAGTGGCTGACGAGTGTTGTCCAGAGGATGTGTCTGGAGGTAGGCTAGTGTGGGGAGGGGCTGAGGCTGTTGCGCCCGCACTGGCAGTTTGCGCCTGACGCCGCGGCAGTCTTTCTAACTGCTGTCTTGCAGCCTTCAGCGATTAACAAACATAATAAGTGTCAGAATAAGGCTCCCCTGTACAGTAGATTTTTATCATCATGAGGAAGGGGAGATATCTTTGAAACAAATTCACAATTTAAAAACTGTATAATTATTTATAAAGCAAATAAGAAGAAAACGACATTGACATGTTTGTTAATGCCTGGTTAAATTTAACACTTTAAATTGTAACTTAAACTTTTGATCAAAATAATAATGAGTATCAATATGTAGAGCGGAAAAAATACAATGTCGCTGTTAAGGTTTCAGGAGGTAAATAAAATTCCACTACCCCTACTCAAGAACTAGTAAATAGGCTACCATCACCAAGATAGCAACCGTTAGACGTTGTTAGGTTTTTTTAACATTGCATATATATTGAAATCAATTTGTTTTATAAATGTGAACGTAAGGTAGAATTGTAGAATGATTACAATTCTACAGTTTATCTGTGATTGATTATATTAGTATATTAAATACAAACTTTTGAAATGGTTTTCTTCATAGGAGAAAGATAATTTAACTAAGAGTGGCTTTACATCTATATGATTGGTTTAAAGTGTAATTTTATAGTTATATAATATTTCAAACTACTTTTATAAACATAAAAGTTTGTTGTATAAACAGTTTTGAAAATTTATTAAATGTCAAAAAGAACTATTTTAGTTGTTTTGTTTGTGTTTTAATAAACAATAATAATAATAATAATACAAGGGTCATTCTTTTTTAAGAATATTGAGTAATATAATATAATATAGCATAATAATTGAGTTTATTGGGAGTGAGTGCATCATGTACATACCCTGACCTGAGTGCGCTCCAGCTGCAGTTGCATCTGTAGTTGTTGCAACTGAGACGGTGTGGAGCCTGATGTCGCGGCTGTCCGTCGTACACCGGACAACTGAGACAACAGTTCTGCAATCGGGTCAACACTCTCACGAGACGATGGCGACAGTGATGACAGCCCACCAGATGAACTGCAATTGTTCAACAGGTTACTTTTGCTCAGTGTAGAATAAAATAAATAAATAATGCAAATGTGTTTACTTGTTTACACCAAAACATATCTTTATTTGTAAAATGAATATTATAAATAAATATTAAAATAACTCTTAATTTGAGGCTATTGATGAAAAGTGTGACTGGTCGCAAGCAATCACCATTGTAACATCTTGTGTACAAACTAGCAACAGCGTTGTGGTTAAATACAACGGTCTCTAGAAAATTTGTTAGAAAATCAAACTTTAATAGTTATTTGCAAATTTACACGGATGAAGCTTTCCATTGACCTATTAATTAATAAAAACGGTCCAGTAGAACTGTGGATTCAATTGTACAAATTTTAACAAAAATAATTCTAATTCAGTTTTTTCTCGCCTTCATAAATTTAGAGGTTTTTCTTTGCTTTTTAGAAAATAGCTTTTAAATGGTGAGGAAATCGACCAAAGTGGAAGGTGGTATTCTGAAAGAGAAGAAAATTTCATAAAAATTACTTTCAATGCATTTCTTGAAAATACAGTGGACCCTCTCTAATCCGGCACTGCACCACTCCGGCACTGCAGTAATCCGGCGTCTTTTAACGGGAGGTCTTCTGCGATCGCGGCAAAATTCTGATTATCTCCCGCGGCCGTGTAGACATCATAATTCCCTCACGTGTTCATGGAAACGTCATCGTCGTCAAGCACGATCACGGCAAAATCACGAACATTTCCCGCGGATGTATAGATGTTATCATCGCCTCCCGCGGTCACGGAAACATCATCATCGTCGTCAAGCACGATCGCGGCAAAATCATGAACATCTCCTGCGGTCATGTAGACATTATTGTTGCCTTCCACGGCCGCAGCAAAAATTTTATCATCTCTCGCGGCCGTGTAAATGTCATTGTCTACTCCCGCGGTCACGGAAACGTCATCGTCGTTTTGCGCGATGGCGGCAAAATCATTAACATCTCCCGCGGACGTATAGACGTTATCATCGCCTCCCGCGGTCACGGAAACATCATCGTCGTCAAGCACGATCGTGGCAAAATCATGAACATCTCCCGCGGTCATGTAGACGCTATTGTTGTCTTCCACGGCCGCAGCAAAAATTGTATCATCTCCCGCGGTCGTGTAAACATCATTGTCTACTCCCGCAGTCCCGGAAATGTCATCGTTGACTTGAGCGATCGCGGCAAAATCATGAACATCTCCCGCGGTCACAAAAACGTCATGCTCGATGGCGGCAATTTTACGATTATCTCCCGCGGATGTGTAGACGTTATCATCGCCTCCCGCGAATATGTAATTGTCATGCCCGATCGCGGCAATAGCGGTTTCCGACCACGCGAACTTCAGAGACGTGTTTTAATTGCATTTTAAGTGTTTTTAATGATAACATTTCAGTAATCCGGCATTTTCACTAATCCGGCAGTATGGCGGTCCTATATCTGCCGGATTACTGAGGGTCTACTGTACTCAATAAAGGCAGCCTAAATTTGGCTACAAATGAAACTTTAAAAAGACGGTTTTTAATGTATTTTTGTGTTTTAACTTTTTCATCACAAATCTTTGACAAAATAAAACTTTCATAATTATTTTCAAATCCAAACAAAGGAAAACTTTTGTCACCATAACTCCTAACAAATCAAACTTTCATGATTATTTGCAAAACTACAGGTAGTGAGCTTTCCAATGACCCATTAATAAATAAAATCCGGAATATTTTAAAGGTTTAAAATTGATTTTGTACATTTACACAATCATTTTTTTATATCTTTGTTGTGATATCCGACCTTGGTGCAACCAGTTTAGGTTAGATGGTCACGACTCAGGGTGTACAGCGTTCCATCAAAATAAAATTCATGGACAATTCCCAGTTCAAAATTTCTACCAGGGCAAAACTTTCCACTCAAATAAGCAAAACTTACTTGTTTGTTTGCAATTGAAAACCGGTATTTGGTGAATTCTATGATAATGTCTTGCGATTGCAGCAAAATCAGTGATGATTCTCCGCAATCACAGCAACATCTATGATGATATCCTGCTATCGTGAAAACATCTGTGACGATTCCCCTTAATCGCGACGACATGCAAGATGATTTTCTGTGATCGTGGGTACATGCAAGATGATTTTGTGGCAAAATTAGTAGGGGTGTGCGAAGCAGCAAAAAATGTGAAGCAACGATTTGATTAAAAAGATTTTCGATTTGAATCTATGCAACTCCATTCGAAGCAATACCGCATTTTTCTATTCATACTTAAGTCGAATATCACAGTAAACAGTCCGTTTTAACGAGTTTTTGGGGACGTCAGTTTAACCGGAAAACCCAATATCCGGACTGGCCTTGGTCCCCAGGAGTCCGGATAAGAGGGAGTCCACTGTATTGCTGGAAATGTCAGTGAGCTGCTTTACTTGCCTATTTCATAATTTTTACTTTCGGAATCATATTGTTAAGCATGTTACCTATTTTATCCCTTTCAGACCCAGCACACTCATTTGTGTAGGTAAATTTTTAAGTCCTGACAACCTAACCAACACAATTGTGTTTATTTGTTTTTTTGAAGTTTCTGGATCTTTCTGTTGCTCAGACCTGTACGCATCGATTGTGTAGGTTATGGAGATCAGCTGGGAATTTTTGTTTTGCAGTCTGCCTTCATGTCTTATGGTAACACTGATTGTTTTGTTGCAATGTCACGGTAAGATAGGAGAAAGAGACAACTGTTAAGGTTAATGACTGTTTTATTTATGTTTTTAAACGTATATGATGCTAATTATTGCTGAAACTGAAATGGTTAATATGGTATTATGAAGGTTTCGTCTTTAAAACAAACCTAATCAATAATTTTAGTATTTGAAATCTAGGTTAAAAACCAACATTTATTCAAAATTTGCTCAGGACTTAAAGCGGGCGGTCGAGATGACTAAGATTCCCGGGTCTGAAAGGGATATAATATTGATTTTACAAATAAAGATATGTTTTGGTGTAAACAAATAAAAACATTTGCATTATTTATACTGAAACTTTCAATAATTGCTTTCAATAATTGCTTGATAAAATGAGACGATAGAATTAGACCTACAAACTACAAAGTATACATAGCCATAGCAGACCTACAAAAATACCAAATTTATCAGTCTAAAACACCAATCTTACTAGTTAAGTATCAAGTAAAAAATTTTCAGACTTGTGTTATTTTTAGAATGATTTTGGAGTGACTTTCTTTTGCTATGTTTACAGTACAGTAGAGTCCCGTAAACTCGGCACTCGATAACCCGGCAGTCTGGATAACTCGGCCATCACCTGGCTCAGAAAATTAGTGATATTTTGAGTCCGAGTTAAACATGGACTCAAGCCAGCTCAAGTAAAATCATTCACAACTCTCACCAAGGATTTTTTGTACCATATCTGATGACTTAATACTGACTTGTAATATAAAAAACGGTGGTTAAAAAGCTTAAAAATTGAATTGTCCTTATTTTTAACCCTAGTTCCCGATAACCTTTTGTATAGTTTAAGTGTCATCAATTGGGAGCCGGTTTTTCCGATTGCTGATGTTAATGTTGCTTTTAAATGTTTCATTGACTGTATTCAGAATTGTTACAACTATCACTGTCCTAGTATATCTAAGAGAGTAGGAAAGGACTACAAAGTTGGTACAAAAAATAACCTGCCTTTTGATGAGTCACTTAAGAAAATGAAGGATACTCTGTTACTCCTCAAGGATTTGACTAAAATACCAGCTTATCAAAACAATGACATCCTAAAAAAATGTCTATCATCTTACAAAAAACAAATATAAAGCTAGAATTAAAACCGCTAAGATAAAATATAATGAGGAATTTATTAATAGTTCACAAAACAAATGTAAGGCTGCATGGAAAGTTGTTAAGTCAGAAAGTGATTTATTTTTTAAAAGTGAAAAGTTGAATCCACCAATTACAGCTGACGAATTTAATGACTATTACATTGATGTAGGAAAACAAATTTTAGACAAGTTCTCTAATGGAGGGGGAAGTGGGTTAAATTTTTACGACTTTTTAGATAAGGAAAATGTTTCTAATACCAATTTTTCCTGGAAGCCGGTAACATTAATTGAAATTTTAAAAGTTATAAGATCACTTAGTTCCTTTAACTCTGAAGATTTTTATGGCTTTTCTAACAAAATTTTCAAATATATAGCTCCATACATTCTAGAACCTTTAACTTATCTAGTTAATATTGCCTTATTAAATTCCACATTTCCAGGTTGTCTGAAAATATGCAACAGTGCCAATTTTCATGAAAGGAGATATATCTTCCATTTCCAATTATCGTGCCATTTCAATGGTTCCAGTTTTTTCAAAAATAATTGAAAATTGTGTTAAAATACAGCTTTTTGATTTTTTATCAAATAATGAAATTCTGAATAGCAAACAATTTGGCTTTCGACCTGGGTACTCCACAACTTTAGCTGTTACATCCATAGTGTCAGATATTCTGGATACATTTGAATCTGGCAACTATCTGAGTCTGGCCCTTGTGGATCTCAGCAGGGCCTTTGACTCAGTTCTGCACACCATACTTTTGCAGAAATTGGATTTTTATGGTATAAAACACCAGGAACTAATTTTTTTTTAAACCTACCTTTGTGGCAGACAACAATATGTAGCTTCCGGCAAACAAACATCAGCTTTTAAAGAGGGATCTTGCTGGGGTGCTACAGGGGTCAGTACTTGGGCCAGTATTTTTATATTATATATTAATGATTCGCCAAATGCTATGCCTTGTAAAACAGTTCTATATGCAGACGACACATTGTTTATTTGGCCTTCTGACGATCTTAACACAGCAATCCATGGAATTGATGACATGATCGATATCGGTAATAATTGGTTTAAGAGTAATTTTCTTGAAATTAATAGTGACAAGACAGAGAAAATATGTTTTACACTACGTAGAAACCAAATTGAAAATCCAGATTTTATTAAATTGCAAGGTATTTTCTTAGATAAAAAATTAACTTGGGAAGAACATACCAACAATGTAATCTAAAATCATCTAAAATCTAAAATCTAAAATCACATCTAAAATGTCACGAGTTTGTTTTTTTATGCGAAAACTAAAAAACTGTGTATCAAATCACACACTCCTTTCTGTTTACCACAGTTAATTTCATACGCACTTATTATATGGAAATATTAACTGGGGAAATATCTGTAGGGCCAGCAGGGTGTTTACTTGGCAAAGAAAAGCCCAGGAGGATGTATGAGGATGTATGTAGGAGGCAGCCTGTATGACCAAAAATCTTTTTACAAATTTCCTGAATATTTACAAATTGTTTAGTTAAGTTTTGAAGTATTATTTACTTAAGTTTTTTATAAATTTGTGTAAGAGCATTCAATTGTAGAATTTTAAATTTAAATATTAGGCCTATATGTACAGTTTATGCAACAAAATGTTCAATGCTTCATAAGATGATATAGATTTAAGCATGATGTCATATTTGTGTCCTGACTTCTGACGTTGTCTATTGTAATTTTATGTTGCTGAATGACAATAAAGATTATTAATATTATTATTATTATAACCTGGCATTTCACAAACTCGGCACCCTTCCAGTCCACATTTTGGAGTACTAGTTTGCCGGACTCTACTGTAGTAAAACATGTCTCACACTGCTTACACTTAAAAAAACTTATCATCATTTGCAATGACAAAACAAAAAATTATAAAACAATTAAAGCAATATTTACAAGCAAAGAATTAAATAAATAAGAACGCCTTAGCAAAGGAAACGCAACAACAGTAAACTCCTGTATTGCGGGTATTGCATTGACTTTCTACAGGCGTTTTTCGTATATGGACACTGACTCCCTCATGAATTGACTTGTTTTTTTTTTATCACCACTGAATCGAATCATGATTTGATGCATTGAATCAAATCAAGTCGGAATTTTGATGCATCGCACACCCCTAAAAATTAGTGATGATTTCCTGCAATCGTAGTGTGATGATTTCCTACTATCGCAACAACGCCAGTGATATTTCTTAGGATCGCAGCAATGTCCATTATTCGTGGGAAACTATTGCAATTTTAACTATGCAACAAACAAATTTGGCAATTTTGGGTGGATTTTAGGGTGATTATTCTATTATTTAAATTTCTCGGTTCTTTACTAAAATTCACGCACACAACTCATGGATATTTTCCCGGTAATCCAAATTCTCGTACAATTGCCGCTTTCCAGGTCGGCTGGACACCCTGCGAATATACTGTATTTTTTAAACAAAGCTATGACAAGGATAAATCTGTTATTTTCTTATCAATCATGTTGCTGAAGCTCCTTACCTAAAATGCATGTTTGTTCTTCGTGCCCTAGGTCCACCCACGCCTCTGGTAGGGTGAGGTATCCTCCTTACACCATGCCTAGAACCTGACGGCTCGTCTTAGTTATCTGTTAAGGTCCATCACCTATTAACGCAATCCTTTGAATATTTTTGGTGAATGCAATGCAACTGTCTTAATGAGAGTGTATAGTTATGATGACAGATATAATACTGAGATGTCACACGATCCTACGTAAGAGAAATAGAATATACTGAAAACGTAACAAAATACTTAAATATTCCCCTCTTATGAGACCAAGCATGAAATGTAAGAACACTAATGTTTGCTTGATCATCCATTCTTTATCCTTAATTTATTCTAAACTGCCTTAAAGTTAATTTTAAACACCAGAATATCAACTGTAGTAGAACTAGAATTATTCACATTGCAAGACTGCTAACATGAGAACTTATTGCCCCACTAGAACAATAATTGCTTTTGGGAAAGTATATTTCAATAAAAAAAAAAATAAATAAATAAATAATTTATCTACTATAGATATACCACGAACAAAACAACCTGCGCAGAAACGAAAAGATCACGTGGTTCGCGCCGGTAGGTGTGGCGTACCATTCAAACCTGCGCGGCTCGAAACGGCCCAGGGTTCTTTTGTTTCTGGTATCACTATATTAAACAGTTAGAGGTGTGCGGATAGCGGAATTTGAGTTCGGATCGGATATTTATGGCTCGGATCGGATAGTACAGTAGACTCCCTCTTATCCGGACACCTTTTAACCGGACATCGGTTTAACCGGAATACACTTGGCAGAAATGACACCTTTTTAACCGGACAATTTTTATCAGCACATCAATTTAACCGGACTAGATCGGCAGGAAGTGGGCGGTACTGAAAAGACCATTCTAGTGGGAAAGATTTGAGAAGAGTGATCACGTGTCTAAATACAATGCTCTGATAAACTTAAGTCAAATACGCATTTAAACGGCACGTTTTTACGAGTTGTTGGGGACGTTGGTTTAACCGGAAAACCCGTTATCCGGACTGGCCTCGGTCGCGAGGAGTCCGGATGAGAGGGAGTCTACTGTAATAGGTTCGGATTCGGATAGTTCACTGTTATTTAATAAATTAATAGAAAGGTTAATAAATTAATGTCATTTTTATATATCGTAACATTAAACCAATATTATTGATCAGATCAAAATTACTTTACTGTATGGTGCATTAAATTTCTTTACCTGGAATTTGTTTTGATATGTTTTATGTTTTTAAGTCCCTAGACCACAAATGTTGCAATTACATCTTACATGTAGACATTTCTTCTTACATTAAATCAAGGTCTCAGTAAGTTTTTAAAATAAAATGCTAAGTAAAATAAATCTTAAGCCTTTGATAATAGGCTCAAGCCTATTGTAAAGTAGCTTAGTAGCCTACATAACTTACAATCTCTTTCCAATAAACTGCATTAAAAATACAAGTGGTTTAAAATAGGCCTAGGCCTAGCCTACTTGTTTTTGTTTTCACTGTAGGCTAAACAAAATGTAAATAAATGTCATAACAATGAAATTATTAATTGAGATAATTTGGGTACTGTAATGGAATAAATACTATAGACATAAATACATAGAATGACTAAGGGCCTAATTTATATTTTGTAGCTTTTCAAGGTTTATTTAAGTAATTTTAATATTTTTGGACAGTAAAAAACATATGAAAAGTAAGGGCTTGGTTAGGATAACAAGGGTGTGACTTACACCATTGGGCCTAGCTATTTAACTTAATCTGCAATCAGTTATCTATCTTTAGTACTCCGGACACATGAATTAATCACATTTGACAAATTAAGGTTCATCAAATATAACTTAAGACCTACACTGCTACCTTGAGCACAAGTTTGCAATAAAGTACATTTAGCTTTCAATGTCGTCAAGTTTTCTAAAACATTTCCATATTAAACTCTTCGTTTTCTTTGTTGATGTAGGTCTATACATTTTTATTTAAAACTAAACAAAACTAAAACTAAACTTCTTTCAATTCGGAAAATTCTCAGTCCCGGTTTGTTAGTTTGGTTATGTCAATTGTTGATGTTATATTTTGTTCTATATTTTCCAATAGTTCCAGTTCCAATCCTTTTCATAAATTTTATCAGAAGCTGAAGAAGAAGAAACTACGGAAATCAAATGAGTTACAGTTGTATGTAAACAGCAACAGTCAGACCACCACTATCGGAATCACGGTATTTCACAGTCGTATTACCAAACGGTTTCAATCCACTCACATTCCAAAGTCACACAATCAAATAAAAATCCAAATTATCGGGTCAACCTTGGTCAACCGGTCAAGAGAATCACGTTTTAACCAGGGTGTCCACCAGGCCAACCAGAAAAAAATCATGAGTAATTCATGAGTAAAAAAAAAATCCAGGTAGTTCAGTTCGTACTTTTCATACTAAAATTTCCAACGTGTTTTGCGCCAACTCTCGCAATGCTGTTTTAGCGCTAACACAGACCGCTATTTTAGTTATCGGAAAGAGCATTCTCAGTTAAAGAAACAAAATTTATGATTACTGTAATATTGCCTGACACAAGTACTCAATTTGTATATATTACTGATTAAATAATCCGAAAATTAAAAACTAATACTTAAATTATAATTCATTTTTATAGCCCCAGGATTGCGTAAATAATGGTTAAAAACGTACCTTGTCAGACAATCCTTGACAGTTTTGTAGTGTCGAAAATAAACTTGCTACATGTTTCGGTGGTTATTAAATTCCACCATCGTCAGGCACACAAAAGGATCCACTTCTTAAAGGTGTCGTCAGAGTTGTTACAATTTAACACAAACACAAAACACGAAACGATTAAATACAAGCTAACAGATAGGCCTATCAACTTATGCACGTACATTGCCGCGGGCAGGACTGGAAGTAGACTGAACCAGGTTATTAAGGACCGACGTGGACTCTGGATTGTCGTCTGCGTTATCAACAGCTGATATAGGACTATTGTAGTGACGTAGTGTTGAAAATATAATGGGATTCATAATTGAGTTTTTCATTCAAAATTTGTGTGCTGTCCCTGGTTTTTATGTCCATATATATTTCAAACTCCTCCAAGGTATTTAGTAATCCTTAAACCTGCAATTTATCAATAACTTCTTAAAAATAGTGATGTGTCGATACCAACAATTTTTTTATCTCTGTACAGATACCTGAAAAAATAAGATTCTTTACCAAAATTTTCTGTAATGATTACTACACCAACCCCTGTCTTTATGTACTTTCATATAGTATGTAAATTTTGAGTTATAGGTTGAGACGGGTGGCATCGTCCTGTAATCCAGCTACTAGGAGGTCACGAATTGTGGATATTTATAGGCATGCACTGTGGATGCGATACTCCCTGGTGTGGATTAACGTCCGCACGAGTGAGTACTACAGCTATCCGCAGTACTATTCTGATAATTAGACCAATTCGTATATACCAAGGAAAAATGTGGTTTGGATTCCACTATAAACTGTAGGTCCCTTAGTTGCCATTAGCTGTATGGGCTATTAATTAACAGCTGTGTCTAAGGAATGTCGTCCTTAGTCACTAACAAGACTACAAGATCGCGCCACTCATCCTACACTCATCTCCATTCATACTTGGCTTAAAATGCCTACTATGTATGGTCGCCATTTCATTGAACAGTATTAACAGTTTCTCAAGTGACCTACAGAAATAATTAAATGCAGAAATTACAAAAAGTGCACGGAGCCAATTTAAATTGTTAACCCTTCTAAACACAGTAAATAAATACAACCTTAAAATGTAAATGAAGATATTACAAAATATAAAAAATAAAACTTTCTAGAAGTGTGCCATTTTGAAATTTTTGGTCAAGTCAAACTCGAGTTTATATCGTGATCATTAACACTCTCATAGAGACACCATCATCGTTTTCTGCGTTAACTGAAAAATCCTGAATATCTCATTCAGAAACAGAAACATCACCAATGTCTTTTGTGGTCGTGACCAAATTCTGAATTTTTCAGCGGTAACGGAAACATCATAATCCTCTTCCGCGGTCACGGAAACGTCATCATCGTCTCCCGCGGTCACGGAAACGTTATCGTCTGCTCCCGCGGTCACGGAAACGTCATCGTCTGCTCCCGTGGTCACCGAAACGTCATCATCGTCACCCACAGTCACTAAAACGTCATCGTAGTCTCCCGCGGTTAAGGAAACGTCATCGTCTGCTCCCACAGTCACAGATACGTCGTCATGCGGGATCGCGATCGTGGCAAAATCACTAACAGATCGTACGGCCGTTTGGACATCATCGTCCTCTCCCGCGGTCACGGAAACGTCATCTTCATGCGTGATCGTGGCAAATTGAAAATTCCAGGTAAAATACGAAATTCACGCATAATTCCCGGTTTTTTTCCCGGTTCAAATAATTCATGCATAATTCCCGGTTTTCCCGGTCGGTGGACACCCTGTCAACCCACTTTAAGGTATCTAAAATTCCGCTTTATCCCGCATGACATTTTCCGATTTATCCGATTTGGTGTTACCTTTAAACCTTTTATGACATGGAAAAGACTATTTAAATGACAGTTACATCTTGCAATAACACTGTCGTAAACAATTATCCAACCAATAATAAGTTTTATATGGAAATGGAAAGCAGCAAATTCCGATTCCCGTTTCCCGCTTAAAGTCTAAAATTCCCATTTTCGGGATATAAATCCTGGGCATTGAAACACTGATTGAAACGGAACGAACATTATAGAAATTAGGGCCCACTGGCCCAGCCCAGATGTTGAGAATAATTGTAATGTTGAAGAAGAGAAGCAAAGGAAAACATTACTAGTGGATTCAAGTGCCTGGCATGGCAGTAGAACTTTAACAGTTGTAGCATTGTTGAATTATTGTCTTGCAGTGGAAGTTAAATAATGGCTGACTAGTAACGTATGTAATGGCGTAGTAGCGTAGCGCTCCTAGTAACAGGCAACTTACACGAATTGACTTTTCACTTAACCTCAGTTCGGTAGCTCCTTTCTGCTTTATCTCTGTTCGTTCAACATAAAGCGATTCCATTAAAGCGAATCGTTAAGTAAAAGCAAATGAATGTAGAGCCCATAAACAACTGAATGAGATTTCGGCATTGCATCAAACGGTTTTGTCTTCGAGCTCACGGATAATTTAGGCTAGCCAGACATAAAACTCAAGAAATAAAATAATAAGCGCGAGATTAAAATTTAGTGTTTGGCATTACTGTAGGCCTACTTTGATTGATAATATTTATCAGAACTGAACTCTTTCCACTGTGAACTCTTTCTAATGTGTCTATAGTGAATTAAACTAACCTTGTTCCCCAATTGATCGTAATGCGGTACTGTAGGATTCCATGCATCTCCAATCATTGAAATTGGTTAAAAATGAATACAAATTGATATTGAGTCCACCATTCTACAACAGGCGAATTATTGATGAAAATAAAATTTTACAGCTACAGTAAAACATCTCTTTCTTAAATAACAGAACCGCAGATATTAAATGATCAGAAATAATCCAAACAGAATTTAAAGAGCACAACTATTTCGTGCCGTAATGAACAAGAACGGTTCCCTGCTTCTATTTAGTTATAGAGGGGAAGATACCATAAAATCCGGGAGTGTACGATATTTTCGTGTCCGCAAGAACTGGAGCGTTTCCTTGCTTCCACTCTTTACAGTTTGGCCAAAACTTCTGTGCGCGCGGACAGGTCGCTACTAGCCGAACTAAAACATACGGGCACTGGTTATTGGCAGTGCTGGGGGTAGGGGTGCGTGAGTAGTAAGACACAAATGTTTTCACGAAAGTACCCCCGCCAACCCCCTCGCCTATACCCATCCAGATCTGGTCGCGCGCACAGAAACTTTGGCCGACCTGTACTTCGATGTTATGTGTGTCGACCATCGATATATCGCTATTGTCGACTTCATGCTGAGTTGTTCCATTGACTATCAATCTCTACAGATTGCACTACGATTTTTTCTCGCTCACAAACACTATTGCTCACTACGAGGCGGGGCAGGCGGGAACAACCGAATGAAAACAACCGACCGCACGTCACACGCCAAAGTATAGACCGGTCAGCTGGTTAGCTGGAAACTGGAGTTTGGTGGCAGATGTACATATTGAATAGGGATGAGCATCGATAGGTCAACCATCGATGTTCACCTTTGTACAGTAAAACGCCGATTATCCGAACGCCGATTAACCCAATCACCAATTATCCGAATCGGCTCCAAGCATAATATTAAATACCCCCGCCGCAGCAAACCTGCAGACTAAGCGAATTTCCATTTGCCTGATTGGATTTACACTAAAATGTCTCCTTAAAAATATCACATTCCTTATTTAAATAGAATCAGTTTATCACATACTTAGGTTAGCTGCAACAGGGAGGGTAAAAGTGTTTTTTAAGTAAAATGTTAATAGTTAGTAAGAAATAAAAACATTTTCCAAATTTGGGAAAAATATGATAATAAACAAGCAAACTACAACAATTTACTTATTCTCCATAAGAATAACATGGGAATTTTAAATTTACAATTTTTTGGAATTTTCTCCGTAACCATTAGGTGCATTATAACGCTTCAATATACTAATTTTTTTGTTTTTTTAAGCTCTATAAAATAGTTTGGAAAGAAATTGTAAAATTTTATGTATTTTGAGTCAAAAATGGGGAAAACCCATTTTTACCCCATAAAACCCCCCATAAACCCCCGTTCCCATGGTCCGATCATGCTGGTTCGCGAACTCGTTCGAATAAACGTAGGTTTACACCGAATTTCATCAAAATCAGATAATTTTTGCTCGAGTTATCGCGCTAACGGACACATATATAAATATATATATATATTTATATATATACTAGCTGTGTGCCCGTTCTACGCACGGGGATCTTATAGTAGTCAGTTGAAACCTTCTTATATAAGGATTAAGAACAGCAGTTAGTTTGCATATTTGCAGATATGCTGGCAAAACTATTATATATAAACCTTCGCAAATACAGTATCTGACAGTTCAAGCCAAAATAAATGCTTCGCAATTAAATGTCACCTGGATCGTTATGGTCCATATGTCCAATGATTAAACTAAAAAATGTTTTATAGATCCATGAAGCGTAGCCCTAAAGTAGGCCTATAATTGAAAGTTACTTTCCACATCGGTTAACTTAAACGTATTTAAAGTACTACCTCAACCTCACCATTTAACACTTTATTCCGGTTGACATTTTCAGTATCAAAGGTGCTCTTGTCCATTCCGTGAAACACTGCGAAATAAGGACATTAATGCGTTACCAACAGACATACACACAACAATCCAAAAAAGGCCACGAACTATTGATACATCTATATATATAATACGCTAAGATTTTTGTAAACAGAACTCCTCCCACATTTTTGGACCGATTTTGATGATTAAAGTGTCAAAAAAATGGCCCTGATCTGTAGTTTTGCTAAGTGTTTTTGGTTTTTTGAAATCTTAATTAGTTTGGGCAGGATCTTCCATCAAAGTTAGGTTTTCTCCCATAAGATTAACATGGGGAAATCTAAATATTTAATTGGAAACTTTGTCTCCACTAATTTGAGAGAACGGCTGGACGTAGAAACTTGGTAGAGGTCTCCAAAGAAAGGCCTTGGTCTGTATATGAGTTCTCAAAAGAAACACGAAGTAAATTCCCTTAGAGCTCTGCCCCAGAAGCTTTTAAAGATGCCTTGACAAATTTGTTTACATTTTGGCCATGGTTTAATGAAACAGCTGTTGATTTTTCAATTGTGTTTTAAACAACACACATTTATTGGGAGTTACTAAATTGTCCAAAAGAAGTATTTGCAATGCCATTTTCTGATTTTAAAATTTATTTTCTTCTGTATCAATATAACATATTCTGTAATATTCTGTATTTGCAATATAACATTCCATTACGAAATCAGTGGAAATTCCTTTTATCACAGAACTCTTACAATAATTTCTTATTGAACTATCTTATATCTGCTGTACGGGTTGTTGCCTGCCTTTTCCCCCACTTTTGCTTATATTTTATCATATTATTATACAGATCGTCATAGGTTCACGAGATTATTGTTAGACATGTTTTCAATCATTGGAAAAATTATACAAGTGCAGAAGGGCACGTTGCCCCCAGTGTCCCTATTTTGCTAAATTAATAGTAGTTTACAGCAACTGGATAAAACAATTTACAATATTTATGTAGAAATATGTGCATGATTTAGAAAGTCATTAAGCTGTAAAACTGCAATTTACTACAGACTTTTCAGAGAGGTTACTTCGATGTTGTTAATTCAACTTAGTGAAAACATAATATGGATAAGTATACAAATAAGAATTTGAACTCTTAGAGAGCCTTTGAATGTTATTAGAATAACAAAATGGGTTGTGCATGTTTACTAACGCTACTCAGCAACAAAAACCATTTAATTTATCTCTAAAAATATATTCTTAAAGTGCACTGAGCAGCAGCTTGAAAATACTATGTAACTTACCCATATAGTTACAAAATGCTCAAACTCACATTGTGACATTCATAATTCAGCTTATATTTCTCCAGCAGATTATTATCTGCAGAAGAAGTTTATTGTGCTCTTATCGTGTGCAATAACTAACATCCAAACACAGAAACCTGGCCTAAAATGTTACATATCTTGACAGATTATTTGAAGTGATCTATATTACAGACCGTGGCTCACTGGGTTGTTAACATGATTTAAAATAACACGGCATTTTGGCTGTAAAAAAGGCACAAAGAGTAAATACTATTTAAGCAGCTACTGTCATGACAGAAAGGTCATATTCCTTTTAAACTTGATCACATCATCCTTTATAAGATACTTTGTTTAACAATGCATGTATACGTCAATATTGACGTAACAGTCAATTTACAGTATTTATTGCTTTTTGGAAATGCGGCATTGTTATGTAATTTGAATTATTTGTTGCCAATGAAGCCGCACAACCATAAAAACGAGGAGGTCCCTAACAGTTTAAGAGTAAAAGCCAACGAACTTCACTTCAAGTATATTCCACTAGATCCGCTAGATCCTAACTTTCCGTAGATGAATAATTAGCTTAAGCCTTGACAGTGACCGTCGATTTCGACGGGTTTCACCTAGTAAACAATATAAAGGCGTAAACAATTCATGATGGTTTGCCCAACAAATGTTTTACTCAAATAGGTTATAATTTTCTTAGCATACCGGGTAAGCTAAGATTTGGAATCCAGACAGAAAAAGCAAAACTTATACAGAGTTAAGACATCACTTAAATTGAATACGGACGGCTCTAATAAATAAGGTGCAACACCAATGATAACTAATTTGTAAACTACAGTGATGTGTTGGTACCTACGTAAAAATGATTCTAGCAGCTACCAACGGTTCTAAGGAAAAGAACCAGTACCTACGTAAGAACCTACCTAAGAACTATAGTACATCCGACCAATTAAATACATTAATATCTAGTCCCGAGGTTATTGATCACTTGCTTTTGGATTTTCTCGTAAAAAGTTATAGCATAAACTTATCGGTGTCAGTTTGAAAAAAAACAACCTTACCCAAACAACTTTTTGTTATTTAATAGATTACGCATTCTCTAAACAATGATTAGTATATCTATTAACATTATAAGGAAATGTGCCGAAAATCACACAATGTTGGGGTTTTGGTCATTTGTAATTATATTTCTTAAGTAGGTAGGCCATGTATTCTATGGAAAAGTACCGGTATCAAGGATCGTCGTCAAAAAGGTTGTTATGAATAAATATGTAGGCTTACGTACCCAAGATATGAGCTATGGGCCTATTGGCTGTATGGTCCAGCGATTGCATCACACGGTGAGTAGAAACAGAAAGTGACACATTGGATAAGCGAGTTTAGCACTTCCTCTGTTAAACCTCTGTTACAATCACCCAATGCAGTTGTGATTTTTTTACCTTACACTTTACACAACCGCCATTGAAGCGCCGTCAATGAGTGGAAACCTTTTTTGTAAGCTATTGGCGACGATCATTTCAGTGTCCCAGCCCTATACAACACCATAGATAAAACATACTCCCTTACAACACTGATTCAAGGTCTTCTTTCTGGTTGTCAAAACTCAAGAAACATTTTATACTCAAAGAATTTCTGGTTCCGATTTGGACGATGTCTAGTTATTTAGTTTCATTTACGGTTACACTATTAGACTATATTATTGCATTTGCGATTAATTAAATCCGTTATGTAAGAAAAACGTTTTTAATCTCACTTGGTTGGGATTTGCTTTCAAAACGTGATTCGAAATGGTTGCGGTATTTGTAAACAACATATTTGTAAACATATCATTGACAGCTAGAAAAAATAATCTTGATCCGAACAGCTGTTCGTTATTTCATAGACAATTATGTGATAAAAATTGAACGAAAATTTGACAAAAATCGCACAAAACTGCATTTTTGAACGTCCGTAATTTTATTTACAAAGTAGTGAGGCTATATTTAAATCACTAAAGACACTCTCGCCAATCCAGTGGATACATTAAAATGACTTGGATCTTGATAGGTACTCTGGTTTTCACGGAGAAGATTGCGTAAAATGCCATCTTGAGTGTTACAGACAAAGGGAAAGACAGACAGACAGACAGACAGACAGAAATAGAGATAAGACTCGTTTCTGCTTCTTTAATGTATAAAACGTAAAAATAACCTAAAAGTATATAATTCGGAGCAAAGTACAGACAAAACTCTAATTTTATTTATATAGATATGAATTGAACGGATGGTGTTTTTGGCCTCTAGGGACCTCAAAAAAAAACAAAAATCGGTCCCGGGTCCAGGTCTTACCATGTGTACTACGGTAATAGTTTATTCCCTATATGGGAAATTCGCTAAAATTAAAACTAAGGGCAAAAATTCGACCAACTGCCGTGTAGACACAATGACAACGCCACCCCGCGCGGCGGTGTAGTGAATTGACATCGAGACAGCGTTTTAGATGCGCAGAATGTACTGTGCATTCACCTGTAGCCACCCCCCTACCCAATGACACGTGAACTATCGAATCTAGGCGGGTTCTAGGCTAGGCCAGTTCTCTTCCCTGTCCTATTGTGCGGATCGCTGATTTTTGTGAGATTGTCAAACTTGTAATCTTCATTACCGTACTGTATTTAATAGTTACGTGTGTTAAATAACTTAGTAAAATGAGTGCAAAACGAAAACGTGTGGTCCTATCACTAAAGGACAAATTGGAAATAATAAACCAACTAAAAAAGGAGTGGCGGGAAAGGTATTGGCGGAGAGATTTGGTGTCGAGGCGGCTACGTTTACTGACATAAAAAATAACATCTGACATAAGATTTTTAAGTTTTGTGACTATGTTGGAAAGTGATGATGGATGCTCGTCACGAAAAGTTATGAAAAAGGCCAATGATGAACAGCTGGAAAATGCTGTCTTTTCTTGGTTTTTGTAACAAAGATCTATTGGACAACCGATTTCAGGACCTATTTTATGTGAGAAAGCACAAATGTTCAGTGAAAAAAATGGGTGTAGCTGATTTTAAGGCAAGCACAGGGATACGCAATTTCAAGAATTGGCACGGAATTCGGGAATTGGATATTGCCGGTGTAAAACTTTCTGCTGATAGTGAAACTACTAATAAATTTGTGGAAACATTTAAAAAAGAAACAGAAATGTACGACCCTGATCTTGTGTATAATGCTGACGAGACTGGTTTGAATTGGAAAGCGTTGCCAAGAAAAACCATAGCATCTAAAAGAGAACAAAGTGCTCCTGGACACAAAGTCAGTAAAGATCGTGTCACTAATAACTCTACCGGTCTCTAAGGTCTGCGCTAACTCTACCGGTACCCATCGCCTTCCTTTATTATTGATCAGAAAAGAAGCCGCAGGCTTTTAAAAACGTAGCCAACTTACCAGTGACCTAAACTAATCAGAAGAATGCTTGGATTGAGAGCACTATTTTTTTTTTGGAGTGGTACGATAAAACTTTTAATTTTCAAGTGAAAAAATTTAAACAGGAAACAGGAAAAAAGGGAAAGGTTTTACTTATCATGGACAATGCGCCGACACATCCTTCACTGGAGCTTCTCGTGAGAGAAAAGGGGAGATTTAAATGTCTCTTTTTACCTCCTTATGTGACAAGTCTGCTCCAGCCCATGGATCAGGGTGTAATTGAGTGCACAAAACGTCTTTACAGACAGCAGATGCTTCGTAAATTGCTCCTAGCTGAAGAGAATGACGAAGAACAAGTTTTGGATTCTTACAAAAAAATCAACTTGAAAGACTGTTACTACATGATTGCAGACTCCTGGAACATGGTTAAAAGTGTTTCACTTAAACAGGCTTGGAACAAAATAAATGGTACGTCGACAAAAGAGCAACTCGAGTTAGAAAAGCAAGCTAAAAAACGAGAACTAACTGCTGGCGTTGATGAAGACAGACCGGGATTGCCGTCAGTTGGGGAGTTAGTAAACATGGCTAAGGAAATTGCGGGTTGTTCGGAGTGTGATGTCGATGATATGGAAGAGTGGTTGGAATGTGATAAGAATGATCAAGGATACCAGATAATGACTGATGATGAAATCGCAGTGAGTGTCATGGATGAACACGAAAAAGAAGATGAAAACAATGAGACCACAGGAGATGAAGAGGCAGGAGACGAAAGTGTACCATCACATAGTGAGGCGTTTATGTGCTTTGACAACGCCCTCAAATAGATGGAGCGGCAACCAGAGTGCGACGGTGTACAGCTTCTTGCCGTCTGGCACCTGCGTGATTTAGCTGCGCGGAAACGAGCTACAAGGTCACGGCAACTTACGCTAATTGAGATGTACAAGTAAGCATTGTTAAAGAACTTTAAAAAAAATTTTATAGTTTACTTTAGTTTTATTTTTATAAATATCAGTATTTGTTCCTCTACTGTACTTCAATTCAATTTAACAGCTCTATTATGTCTAGTTATCCACTCAATAAAGTTCATTCTTTGTGTAACACTTTGTTTTTCTTTATTACCATTCTGTATCTGATTATCCGAATTCTTGATAATCCGAATCGACCCCGGTCCCAATTAATTAAGATAATCGGCGTTTTGCTGTATATCGATTGTCATTGCTGTATTTGTTTCTTGATTCGGTTATTTTCCACGGCAACGATATGATATGAATGTTTTAGTTTTGTGTCATAGACGATGACTTATCGACCGCTGTAACGTCGCTGGGAAAGAGTAGTGTTGAAATTATTACGTCGTGGGAAACTAATGATGATTTAAGTAACCTGTAACCTTATGAATATTTAAACCTCAGTCTCAAACGTCATTATATACAGTCTATCTGGAAATGTCAGATATTTAACGGATAGTGTCAGATATCAAATTTGGGCTCGGTTCGGTTACGGATATCCGCACACCTCTAATTTGTATGTTTTGTGAAGAAATATTTAAAAAAAGTCAATCGAAGGTTAACAAAAGGAATAAGTAGACTACACTTGTTCCCATAAATGATATTTGTACAATGAACAGTTTTCCGGTTTTCAGTTCTGCTGGACATCCCCATAGTCTTTTATTAGCAGAATATGTTGTACTACTCATTTCTTTAAGGATGGATAAAGCTAAGTTTATTGAAACAACGTGACACCATGTCCATGGTGGATTGGTTAGTATTTATTATGTGTTTTAAATGTTTTTATAACCCTTTACGGACAAATGGCGAGTATAGGTCGCCGGGTGCCATTTTCCCCACTGCTCGAATGGCGACCAATACTGGCCCAAAAATGAAAAAAATATTAAACCTCAAAGGGTTAACACATAAACATATACTAGGTTTTTCAAATTTAAAGCATCAATAATAATCATGCTTAAAAAACTGAAATATTTTTTACCCATTTTAGGCTTTTATTCTAAGTATGTTTTCTCTCATTTATGAGCTTAAACCCTGCAAAATATTTTTCAACAACTTGAGATTTTTTTACAAGTTGAAAAATTGGATTTTCAAAAGACTGACCTTTCCAAAATATTTCAAGAAGTATATTTCAATATACTTCTCAACAATATTTCTCAACAATTTCAGATTTTTTAGCAGGTTGAAAATTTGGATTTTCAAAAGACTGACCTTACAGAAAAATATTTTGAGAAGTAGATAAAATTGTAAAAATTTTGTTTGTACCAAATCATTGTCATTTTCTAATTCTTAAAGAGACTACATTTACTATTTCTTTTGACTAAATGT
This sequence comes from Macrosteles quadrilineatus, assembly GCF_028750875.1. NCBI lineage: Eukaryota > Metazoa > Arthropoda > Insecta > Hemiptera > Cicadellidae > Macrosteles > Macrosteles quadrilineatus. The sequence goes on along the minus strand of NW_026542781.1, from coordinate 128,321 downwards.
AAATTAGATGTGTTGTAAAGGATATCAGGAAGGATATGAGATCCCTCGGACCACTGCGATGTTCCAATGTAAGATGTCCAGCAAAATCATCAGTCACTAAGTTGGGTTCACCCCCAGGCAAGGCAGCACACACGGGGCATACCTGTGAAAAACAATTCTGTAAACATGCTGTCAAACGATTGAGGCCAGTAACACTTTACAGGGTAAGACGCAAAGTTATTTACCACTTCAAACGAAGTCTCAGAGTGATCGGAAGTGACATGCTCTTGCAAAGCTGTTTCTGTAAATCCCATTTTGCCACAGTACGGACAAGTGAACGACTGAGGCTGCTCAACTGTCAGGGCCTCTCCGCCGTAGTACAAATCTGAAAAAATCAATTCAATAGTTGTTGTTAGAGGTTGTCAGTTTATTAAATACAGCTAGGGTAATAATTTGAATCAGCTGTTAAATATTTTATAAACTTTAGTCTTTGCTGTTGTTGTTTCATTGCTAAGATTCAGTTATGATTTAAATGCTCATTGTTGTATTGTTGTGAGTTCAAAATTGGAAATAAAAAAGTGTGTTGAAAGTAATAGCTCTCTGATTTAACAGTTTTTAAAGCATTTACTATTTTATGGTATTTAAATCTAAAAGTTGATGTGATTCCAACATTATTGGCAACCGTGACAGGACTAAAACAGTGCTAAAATGGATATATCAAAACTCAAAAGTAAATCGAAGTAGAGGAGTCATCAGAAGAACATCCACTAAAACAAGGACTGAACTTGAAGGTTTGATTAGTAGTGAAGATCAGGATTGAACTAAGATTGAAGCTTTAATGGATGTTTTAGCTAGGTACTCAATATGAATCCATAGCGAAACATGACTCAGAAGTGTTTGAACCCATGTTGTCAACTGACTGAAGTAAACGACAATGACATGGGCAAGGAGATGGACAGCCAAAAGGACTAAGCATTAGCTTTTCACGTAGCTAAGAAATCTGTAGAGAAACTACGAGGGCTATCCAGAAAGTATATTACGTTTTTGTCTATATCCGCAAGGGGTGGGGCTTGCGCGGCCATCTTGATGTCAGTTCATTATGCAGCTCAGTCGGCATCTAGCTGTGCTAGTGAGAGGTTTCTGCTGTACTTCGTTGAGCTACTGTGACAGTTTAAAATGTCTGTGTTAATTGAAAATGCCGCAAACTGTGGAGTGCGTGCAGTTATAAGGATTTTAACTGCAAAAAACTGTAAACCGATAGAAATCTATCAGCAACTATGTGAAGTTTATGGGGAAAACATGATTACTGAAGGTGGAATGCGTAGGCGGGTCATAAAATTTGAAAATGGCCGAACTAACGTTCACGACGAAGAGTGAAGTGGAAGACCCAGCATTGTGACTGCTGAACTTGTCGAAAAAGTCAATGCCGAAGTCCGTAAAATTTGAAAATTCACAATCACGGAACTCTCTATGGGTTTTCCACAAATTTCACGAAGTTTGTTGCACGAGATCATAACCGAAAAACTTGGTTACCACAAGTTTTGTGCAAGATGGGTACCGAAAATCTTGAAAGAGTCAAAAAACTCAGCAAATGGCTGCAGCACTAACGTTTCTGGACGCTTACGATAAAGATGGTGACTCACTACTCGATCGCATCGTTACTGGTGACGAAACATGGGTTAAACATGTGAACTGCAAGACGAAATTGCTGTCAATGCAGTGGGGGCACACAGATTCCCCCCAACCCAAGAAATGCATGCAAACGATGTCGGAAGGTAATGGCGACTGGTTTTTGGGATAGGGAAGGTGTAATTTTTGTAGACTTCCTGGAAAGAGGAACTACAATAAACTCTTAAAGATATTGCCAAACTCTGCAAAACCTTAAAAGAGCGATACAAAACAATCGCAGGGGAAAGTTAAGCTCAAAGATCCTGTTGATTCACAACAACGCCTGGCCCCATACGGCTAATGTCACTCGTGAAGTTCTTGAATCTTTTAGGTGGGAGTTGTTTCCTCATCAGCCGCACAGTCCTGACCTGGCACCGAGTGACTTTCACTTATTTCCAGCAATGAAGAAGTGGCTGGCTATGCAGCGTTTTGATGACGACCCACAGCTACAGGAAGAGGTAACCAAGTGGTTGAAGACGCAGGCGGCCGAATTCTACGACGAAGGAATTTCTAAGCTCGTTCGTCGCTATGACAAGTGCCTTAATTTTAATGGTGATTATGTTGAAAAGTAGAATTTAAGTGTGTCTTTCATTTGTATACAATAAAATATTTTTCCAAGACTTTGTTTATGTTTAATTCCAAAACATAATCAACTTTCTGGATAGCCCTCATACAACAGATAGGCCTAGAGGGTAAACGATGTTAGAGGGTAAACGATCCAATCCGATGGTAAAAGGAGTCCTGGATCTTAAATCTATATGCAGAATGATGATTCTTCTAAGTGAGATTTATAAACTCCCCATTGCAAATTGCAGAGTTGTATGTTCTTATATTATTCAAATAGTTTTTTGAACGTTTTTTTGTTTCTTTTGATACATACTTTATTTATAGTCTATGTAGCCCCATTGATAAGATTTTCTATGAACTCAGAATGCTGATAAGGAGCTAATTTTACCTTCCCCTTGTGACAACACAAGGAGAATATATTCATAGATTTGCAGTAGTGAGAAATCCAATTTAACGACCCCAATTCAAAAGAGTCTGCGTTTTATTTTTAGGAACTTCCAGAGCATATTTAACACCATCACAGCTATTTACTTTTTAATTCCATGGTTCTCCACATTTTTTTTTCTGGTTGTCTCTTTACACACATTTAATGACTTACTTTTTCTTTTTCTTTTTGTACTTTTCATAATCTGGGGATTATGATAAAGTTGTATAACGCTGTAATGACCCGATTCAACTTTGCCTTTAAACATCAAGTCACACACTTTTTCGCCAGGACCGAAATTGTAAGTGACAGTTTCTCAAGCAATTTCCTAGTGTACTCGAAAAAATAGTTAGGAGGGCATAGTTCACTGATAAACTGTAGTTTCATTTGCATCTAATTTCATTTACAACACTACAATAGAAATAATGGAAAGGGAGAGGGAGAAGAATGATACCCACAAACAACCTGTTACTGATAAGACGCACCGACCATAGTGCCCGGCAGTCTAGACGTAAACTCCCGCCGGTCACATCGTTAAAGCTAGGCCTAGGCATGCGTGTTACGTTTTTTAAATGTTTTTTATGTTTTGTAAATATTGTGATCTTTGACGACCTTCAGAAGAAGTGACAATGTCCTTGGGAAAACCTGAAGAAGGCTCCTTTGTGAGCCGAAACTAGTTGTTTCACAACCGATTGGATTATCAACATTACAGGTATTTAAACCACTTAAACTGTAGTTCCACGTATCCAGAGTACTCGCTATCTCGAGAAGGTAAAGTTTGGTACTGTTGAACGTTAAACACTGATCTTGAGTAAGATTAATCACCTACGATAAAATGTTTTTATGTATCCCACTCATTAGCAATTATTTCTACAACTTGCAAGCGGATTTCCCATGATTGTTGTGGTGGAATAAATGATTTTGATTGGAACAAACAGTTTCCGTCACCTACTATCGGTATTATTTAACGTTCCATACTCTAACTTAAACTCAATTACCACTTTCCTTTGGATAATTTCGCATGAAAAGTAACACATTTTTCAAAAATACAAAATTTACATTGTAGTTTGACATATCCAGCGTACTCGCCATCTCTAGAAAGTAGGGATGGTCAAGTCTCGAAATTTCGGAAAATTTTCGGGAAATTTTCAATCTTGTTACACGATACGAGATTACTTTTTGGCCGAGATTTTTATCGAGACGAGAAAAAAAAAAAAAAAAAAAAAAAAAAAAAAAAAATTAAAAACGCCTGCAGAAAGTCAATGCAATACCCGCAATACAGGAGCGTGTTGTAGTTGCGTTTCTTTTCGAAGGCGTTCTTATTTAATTAATTCTTTTAATGTAAATATTACTTTAATTCTTTTAATGTAAATATTACTTTCATTATTTTAATAATATTACTTTAATAACATTTGAGAAGTTTTGTTAAGTGTAAGCAGTGTGAGGAATGTTTTATTACTAAAAAAAAAGTGAAAACAAGTAACTATTTTATAAAAATTAATATTGCTTTTATTTTATGAATTATTTTATTTTAGGATAAGTTGAACTCTATCCTAACTGATATCACCTACTGTTTCCTAATCGTAGGCATTTTTAATAAGTTAGGCGTGATTAATAAAAAAATGTTATGCTGATGTTATTTAATGAAAGATTGTAAATATTCTTGCCTATTATCATTATTTTAGTATTTAAACAGTCATCTAACAATGTTACAAAATCAGGTAAAAATTTTTTGAACGTGCATTTCCCGTTGTGTATGAGAAGAGAAATCTCGTCTCGATCTCGTCTCGACATTTTATGAGAAATAAAAAATCTCGTATCGTCTCGTCTCGAACTAAAAATCCAATCTCGTCCATCCCCACTAGAAAGTAAAGTTTGGTACTGCTTAACGCCAAACACTGACCTTGAGTAAGATTAATCATCTATGATAAAATGTTTGTATGTTTCCCACACATTAGAAGTTTTCTGTACAACCTGCAAGCGGATTTCCCTATGATTGTTCTGGTGGCCGTAGAGAATAAATTAAATTATAATATAATTTTACAATTACCTCGTCACAGCTCCGTAGTTTCCGTATATATTACGGCCGTTTCGGCATCAAAATGCCATCCTCAGGTACATACATCCACCGGATTTGGCGTCGTCAAACTTGATACACACACGTAACACAATAACAAACATTTAAAACATAAAAAAACGAAAGACAGGCCTGTTGCGCACATGATGAGTACGTGTACGGAAGCTGACTGGACAACTGCTAGTTCGTTCCAGCCGTTGCGGTATTATCTCTTGGACTTTGATCCCTTGGCTTGCTTCGTTTGATGATGTTATTGAAAATAGAGTAATCTTTAAATTGTAGTTGGTCATTTAGTATGGATTCATTGTTGTATTTTATTTTATGGGCTTTATAAATCTCATATTCCTCAAGGGTGTCTAGTCTATTTCCATTAATACAGGCATGCAGAATTTCTAAGCCATTGTCCAAATCAAGTAAGTCGTGATTATTGTCAACCAGGTGTTGTGCGAAAGTCGATTTTTGTTTGTCAGTTTTTCCGTTAGGGCGATGTTCTTTGTATCTGTGGTGATGTGAACATTATCACCTGATAATATTTATTATTTGATTTGTTTGTAAATATTGTATTTGTTCTTAACTAAAACATGGTTGTAATTTTGAATGAATAAAAGCCATACTTTTGGTTTACTAAGTCTTTCTTACAACAATTTTATTCATTCATTGATAAACTCAGTTAGTGCTACATTACAATGGAGAAATTCCTTAGACCAGACAAATTGCAAATTGACCCGGAATCTCCAACTGCCTCAGAGGAATGGACGCACTGGTTACAAACATTCGAAGACTTTCTAACCATGACAGAATTCGTTGAAGACAAGGACAAACTGAAACTACTAACTAATCGATTATCTTTTACTACTTATAAATTTATCAAGGAATCTGAAACTTACCAAGACGCTTTGAGAGTTCTTAACTCTATTTACATCAAACAAAAGAATGAAATATTCTCAAGATATTTAGTAATGACTAGAAAACAGCAACAAGATGAGACTATTGACAAATATGTGTCGGAACTGAAACTTTTGAGCCAAGATTGCGTTTTTGAAGCTGTTAATGCGATTCAATACAGGGATCACTACATTCGTGATGCTTTTATCAATGGCTTAGCCTCGTCATACATACGACAGAGACTATTTGAAAATAAAACTTTAGACCTAGCTGAAGCAGTGGAACAGTCTAGAGCTCTTGAAATGGCTCAAGCTCAAGTCGAGAGCTATCCAAAATCTATGTACGGAATGCAAACTTGTGCAACGAATGAATTGGCAAAGCAAGCTTGTCAGTACGAATTCCCACTACAACAAAAGGAAGAAGCGACTGTTTCCGCTATTAAAGATGTTGATGGCAAGTGTTATTTTTGTGGGCATGATAGACACTCTAGAGATCGCTGTCCAGCCAGAGAAGCAACTTGTGGGAAATGTAACAAGACAGGGCATTATGCGAGAGTCTGTAAAAGTAATCCAACTCAACATTTTAAAGTAAAACAGAAGACGTCTAGTACATCAGCTGCACTAATAGCAACTACACATAATACATCTGTATTGAAGGACTCTACAGTTGAAGCTAAAGTGAATGGCCTGAAAGCAAATTGCTTAATAGACACCGGGAGTACATCAAGCTTTGTAAACTTGAAGTTTGTTCAGTTAAACAAAATTAAAATGTATAATGAAAGTGGACAAGTATCACTAGCTGCTTCTAATATGAAATCAAACGTCCACGGATTTGTTAAAATCAACCTAAATCTGTTGAATCTATGCAGTTGAAGGTGGTATGTAGCTACTGTACTCAAAGCCAGTGTGTGTGAATCGGCCACCAAGTTGTAAACTAGTTGTTCTGAATCATATTCAGTTTTAATTGAGTACTCGATTCCCGTACGTAGGACGGGCCAACAGCTTGTAATTTTTAAATACAATTTTAGCCTAAATCTTCTTTTAAATGGACCAAACTTAATACATTTCCACCATATGTTTGTGCTGGCAAGACACTGGTTGCCTGTAAAGTTTCTTGCTACCGTAAGAGCTGTTTGCCACAACTGTTGGAATCACATCAACATTTAGATTTAAGATAGTAAAAAGCTTAAAACCCCCTTAAATCAGAGAGCTACTTTCAACACTCTTTTTTTATTTCCAATTTTGAACTCACAACAATATAACAATCTATATATCTATATATTTATATATTTAATACACAGTTGTAGGTGCGTTTTCTCAGTCATTACTGGACCGATCTACAAGATTTATGACTCAAATTAAAGAGGATAATGTGTAGATTTGCCGAACTTCCTTAGAATTTATGTTTTTTCTAAGGGCTGAGACCTACAGCCCTTCAAAGGTCGAGTCAATACAATTCTAATTGAAGAATTAATAAACAGTTTATAAGTGATTTGTCAGCTGTGGTTGTCAGACATTTGTTATTATTTTTATAACCCCACTTTCAGTATATAATTATTAATCTAGGAGTTTCTGTTAAAAACAGACACGATATCGAACAGGGAAAAGTGTATTATTTTGTTAACTTACAATACCACAATGCGTTATTTAATTTCAAATGTATTTAAACATTATTTGTAGCCTATGTTTTGGTGTAAATTTTGTATTTTTGAATTGTGTATTAGTTTTCATGCGAAATGATTTGAAGGGAAGTCCTAATTTTAGGTTTAAACAACACGGAACGTGAAAAAATACCCATAATAGGGGGCGGAAACTGTTTGTTTCGATCAATTTAATTTATCAATAGACATGGTTTAGCCCCTGAGCTGAATTGATGAATATAATATAATAATGCCTAAAGAATGAGTTGAAAAAGCATGGAATTAAACTAGCTTTCAGAACCAGCAATAAAGTTATAAATAAGTTAAAACCTAAGATTAATAAAAATAAAGCTGACCAATCAGGTGTATATAAAATAATACCCCCGTCGCAGCAAACCTGCATACTAAGCGAATTTCCATTTAGCTTGATTTCTACTAAAATATTCCCTATAAATTTTCAGATTTATTTCCTATTTAAATAACATTAATTTTAGTGAGTAGTTAGGTTTGCTGCTACGGGGAAGATGTTGAGGTGTGTTTTTTCAATTGAAATATTGATAGCTTAGTATGAAATAAACCAAATTGCCAAATTTGATTAAAATATATCCATAAACAAGCAAACTAGAACAGTTTATTTATTCTCCATAAGAATAACATGGGAATTTTAAATTTACAATTTTTTTAATTTTCTCCGTAGTCAATGAACATTCAAAAACACTTCAATATACTAAATTATTTGTTTTTTTAAGCTCTTCAAAATGGTCTAGAGAGAAATTTAGAAATTTAAAGTTTTTAGGGTCAAAAATTAGAAAAACCCATTTTTACCCCATAAAACCCCCCATAAACCCCTGATCCCATGGTCCGATTATGCTGGTTCGCGAACTCGTTCGAATTAACGTAGGTTTACACGTTTGTACCAAATTTCATCAAAATCGGATCAATTTTGCTCGAGTTATCGCGCTAACGGACACATATATAAATATATATATATATATATATATATATATATATAAATATATATATATATATGAATTTGAACGGATGGTGTTTTTGCCCTCTGGGGACCTCAAAACGAAAAAGTAAATCGGTCCCGGGTCTAGGTCTTACCATGAGACCTACGGTAATAGCTTATTCCCTATATGGGAAATTCGCTAAAATGTGCTAGTTGTCCGAGTACGTACATTGGAAAACAGGACGTTCCTTTAGCATTAGATACTGTTGTAAGAAAGACTTAGTAAACCAAAAGTATGGCTTTTATTCATTCAAAATTACAACCATGTTTTAGTTAAGAACAAATACAATATTTACAAACAAATCAAATAATAAATATTATCAGGTGATAATGTTCACATCACCACATTTCCCCCACTAGTTTTCAAGGTAGGTATAGCATATGTAATCCTTTAGATATGACGGAGGCTTGACATTCCTCTTTGGACGTAGTTCCCCCACAGCCGTCTCTGAAGGTGGGGTCTGAGATACCGTTTGTTGAGTTTCATTTTGAACTTCATTGTGGTCAATGTCTGAATTTATATTTTCAACAATCTCTCTCTCAGTAGTGTTGTCTTCATGAGGTAGATCACCAGGAGGTAGGCCAGCGGGTGCAAGATGTCTCAGGGATACTTGTGATTCTGACCCATCTCTTCTTCGGACGAGAGCGTACTGTGGATTTGATTCCAAAAGTTGAACTGGCACCACAAGGTCATCATATTTATTAGATCTTACAAACTTTCTAAGCAGGACAGGACCAGGAGCGGATAGCCAAGATGGTAAGGAGTCTCCATTGGTAGATCTTCTGCTATGTATAAAGAATCTTTCGTGCGGTGTGCAATTTGTTGCAGTGCATAAAAGAGATCTGACTGAGTGAAGTGCCTCCTGTAATACTTCTTCCCATGCAGCAACTGGCAGGTTGTGGTTTTTCAAAGCTAGTAGGATGGTTCGCCATATTGTTCCATTGAAGCGTTCAATCTGAGAGTTCCCTCTAGGGTTATAAGGTGTCGTATGACTTGTAGCTACTCCGTACTTTTGAAGAAAGTCCGTCAGCTCTCGCGACATGAAAGATGAACCTCTATCTGAATGTACAAAGGACAGGGCTCCAAACATAAAAAATAGATCTGAAAAACATCTGATAACTGTTGCTGAACTAATGTCCTTACAGGGGTAAGCAAATACAAAACGAGAATACTCGTCCACCATGGTTAAAAGGTAACGGTTTCTGGTTGTTGATGGAAGAGGGCCCTTAAAGTCAATATTTAGACGTTCGAAGGGAGTGGTTGCCTTTATCAATTTGCCTTGGAATTGGTGAAATCTTGGCTTCACTTCTGCACATGTTTGACAAGCTGACGTCATCCTTTTTACATCATCCAGAGTGTAGTTTAGATTTTTAGTTTTAATCCAATGAAACATTCGAGTGACTCCCGGATGGCAGAGAGATTTGTGTAATTCAAACAACTTAGCATTGTCCCAGCGAACCGCACATGCCCGAGAGAGCGTATCTGCTTTACATTCTCCCTACCAGGTCGGTACACTATTTCATATTGATAAGGTGTTAGCTCTAGTCGCCATCTCATAACTTTATCGTTCTTGATTTTGCTTGTATGCCTCTTGTCAAAGATAAATGATAAAGCTTGCTGATCCGTGTATAATCTGAAGTCTCTTCCGATAAGAAATGATTTCCATTTTTGAAGGGCTTCGACAATGGCAACGGCTTCTTTTTCAACAGCTGAATACAGCTTCTCAGATTTGTTTAGAGTCCGTGAGAAAAAAGCGATTGGCCGATTATCTTGACTTAAAGTTGCTGCCACGGCTATGTCAGATGCGTCAGTCTCCACTACCAGTGGCTCTTGCGCATTCCTAGAAGTAATTACTGAGTTTGCAATGTCAAGTTTGAGGGCTTCAAAATCTGCAACCGCTTCCTGTGACAAAGGAAAAGAATTGACTTGTGTCAGGTTTCTTATTTTATCAGAAAACCGATGTATCCATTTTGAATAATGAGCGAAAAATCCTAGGACTCGCTTTGTGAAACTTGGTCTTTGGGCACAGGAAGTGACAGTAGAGATTCTAGCCGATCTGGATCAGGTCGAATAGAGTTATGGGAAACTAAATGTCCCAACAAGGTTATTGAAGACTGGTTGAACTTGCTCTTTTCGTTGTTGATTACAAGTCCATACTTAGTTACAGCATCTAAAAATGTTCTTAGATTCTCATCATGATCCTTTTGATCCTTTCCACATACGGTCAAATCATCCAGATACAATTCTAATTGAAGAATTAATAAACAGTTTATAAGTGATTTGTCAGCTGTGGTTGTCAGACATTTGTTATTATTTTTATAACCCCACTTTCAGTATATAATTATTAATCTAGGAGTTTCTGTTAAAAACAGACACGATATCGAACAGGGAAAAGTGTATTATTTTGTTAACTTACAATACCACAATGCGTTATTTAATTTCAAATGTATTTAAACATTATTTGTAGCCTATGTTTTGGTGTAAATTTTGTATTTTTGAATTGTGTATTAGTTTTCATGCGAAATGATTTAAAGGGAAGTCCTAATTTTAGGTTTAAACAACACGGAACGTGAAAAAATACCCATAATAGGGGGCGGAAACTGTTTGTTTCGATCAATTTAATTTATCAATAGACATGGTTTAGCCCCTGAGCTGAATTGATGAATATAATATAATAATGCCTAAAGAATGAGTTGAAAAAGCATGGAATTAAACTAGCTTTCAGAACCAGCAATAAAGTTATAAATAAGTTAAAACCTAAGATTAATAAAAATAAAGCTGACCAATCAGGTGTATATAAAATAAAATGTGCTAGTTGTCCGAGTACGTACATTGGAAAACAGGACGTTCTACTATCACTTACCGTACCTTATTTTACCACCTTGGCCACTGAAACCTCTAAATGATCCTGGCCTCCCATTCTCTTCTATCCCCTGCCATTTCTGGATGACAGGAAGACAGGAAGATACCAATCTGAAGATGTCTTTCATTACTTGGTATTCCAAGTGGTCGTCTACCTTGTAGTACTCCTTGGAATACACTTTTAAAAGTTGAAGTATCTTCTCTCCGCCATGCAAAGCCTTTCCCAGCCCATCCGAGATCCGAGCCTTTTGGTCTACTTTTGGAATGTACCCCTTTTTTAAGTTTCTGAATCATACAGTACTACTGGGATAGTTATGATATGGTATGAATCGATTTTGGTTTCTACTGACACCCTGCAGCTTACTCGTAAGTTTTCTGGAGACCTACTACACCGGTTGACATTTTCATTATGAATAAAATGTGTACTGTATGCAGTCATACTTATATTCAAACATCTAGAAAAAGATGTATCAACAAGTAAACCACTTATATCTTAAAGGATTAAGCACTTACACTTAGGCTAGACGGATTGCATTTATGACAAAACTTGATTATACGTTTAAAATGTTTAGTTCAAAATTACACAATCTCCTGATAACATATAGATCTTTTACGGTAGAAAATAATCTGTATTTTAAAGTAAAATAGTGTGTAGGCAAACTCTGACGATTTTTGTATACAAACAACTTGTAACGTAAACATTTCAATGACAGTTAGAACCAGCTGCTAGTTAAACCACTACTAAAACTACTTTAACTCATCCGTCGGCTGCTAGACTTTTTGAAAATTAAAACTTAATTTCTAAAAAACTGAAACCCTAAACTAAAATTATGGCTTCGACATTCCCTAGTTCTCAAAATTATCTTTCTTTTAACACAAAAATCATAAAAACCCGTCAAGTGGTTGATTCAGAATCGTGAAATAAAAAAACCCTGTTTCGTTTTAATTTTAATATATATATATAGGATGTTTTAAAGTGTAAAAATAAACATTTTTATTTTTTTGGGACGGGTACCGGTATAAAAAAATCTCAGATACTAAGCATACCGGTAACATAAATAAACATTTGGCCAGAATCAAATTAAATCGAGTTATACAGGGTGAGTTTTAATTGTTCCCCCCCCCCCCAACTTTTTTTTACATTTTTTTCAAATATCAATCCCAGACACCACATCCAAACATTGTTGGGTAGTAAGTACTTCATTTTGAAAAGGTGGTCATTACCGGCCGCCATCTTGGATCCGCCATATTGGATGCAAAATTTTTTTCAAATGTAAAGCTTGGGTTGTGACCCATTATTTCAAACTAGATTTTTACCCTGATTGCAATGCCACAAACTGTTTTTAAAAATCTTGATCCATTCCAAAGTTATGAGGGGTTTTTAAAACTTTATTTTTAGCCCATTTTAACATACACTACCAGTCATTGTCGACCTATTTTCACTTGGTTATGATTGATGTATTTTTTGTTGGCCGCCATATTGGATCCGCCATTTTGAAATGTGATAAATTATTTTAAATATGAAGGGGGTGTTGTGAGCCATAATTTCGAATTCATTTTTTAAGCTAAACTCAATGCCGCAATCCATTTTTTGTTATCAAGTTATGAAATATTGCATTTTTTTTGTTAAAAATTTCAATATTTCAAAATCAAAATATGAAAATGAAAAACGGATCATGGAATTGAGTTCAGCTTAAAAAATTAGTTCGAAATGATGGGTCACAACACCCCCTTCATATTTAAAATAATTTATCACATTTCAAAATGGCGGATCCAAGATGGTGGCCGAAAAAAATATACCTGCCATAACCAAGTGAAAATAAGTCGACAATGACTGGTAGTGTATACTCATCTTTATCTAGCACTATTTTGAGATTATGGTCTTGGTTTGTAAATGCACAATGTTAAAATGGACTACAAATAAAGTTTTAAAAACCCCTCATAACTTTGGAATGGATCAAGATTTTTAAAAACTGTTTGTGGCATTGCAATCAGGGTAAAAACCTAGTTCGAAATAATGGGTTACAACCCTACCTTTACATTTGAAAAAAAATATTTTGCATCCAATATGGCGGATCCAAGATGGCGGCTGGAAATGACCACCTTGTCAAAATAAAGTACTTACTACCCAACAATGTTTGAAAGTGGTCTGGGATTGATATTTGAAAAAATGTAGAAAAAAGTTGGGGGGGGGGGACAATTAAAACTCACCCTGTATAACTGTTACAAAATCACACTACCTCAAGAAAAATTACTTCCGATCTGTGTAATAAAATGCATTATTTTATTCAACTGGTTTGGCCCAAATGGGTATGTAAATGCAGTTGGCTCCCAAATTAATGTGTTTGAGACATTACAGTTTATTTGTAGAAAATAAAGTAGAAGTAGAACAAAGAAATGTTGATGCAAGATGGTGTCAATGTTGGCATTGACAATCGTCTACGCCTTGTTCATCTGTCCGTTATGCACTGTCACGACAATAGATTTTAGCCAAGGGGCTGATGAAGACATAATGGAGTAGTGGTATACGATTGGGGTGATCAGTAATCATAGCAACTTGTTGAATGCACCTTATACACGCATGTGTGGAAGGGTAAGAATGACCACGTTTTATTTCATTGTTATCTTTCTTTATGATTTCATCTTTGTTATGAGTGTTGTAATGTTTATGTAGGGCTTTATTTTTCTATGGTTTAAGTTATGTTGTTGTCGTTTACAATCATTAGTTTTCAATGAAGGTAACACCATAATTCGTTTTCAATCATACCTACCTACTACTTTGCTTTGTTTCAATTCCATTTCCAGTTCAAATCCTGTGGTTGTTCACAACTTTTGTTTCATTCTAAAGGGAGTCTATAAGATAAGCTTAGCTATAAGTTTAAATAAATTTACCAAAGTCTGAGCGAGTGAGAATGCATTGCATTGGATGCTCTGTCGTGTGGCGGGTGGAAGTGGCACCTGCCTCATAGCATGTTGCGCACAGATCGTAATCATAGCAAATCAGACACTTGTAACGTCGTCCTCTAAAGTTGCCTTTTAGACATGAATCACAACTGACCCCTAGAACAAATGGCCAATTAAAATGTTTTCTGAGTCCTACCTGAATTAAATTAACAGACTAACTAAAAATTGAAGCTAATTTACTAATATTTAAACTCTCCTATCCTCAATCGCATTAACATTAAAAACAATGGAGTTTGTAAAAAAACTTCTTGTTGTAAACCTATATTTTTTATTTTGCATGCTTCACAACTTTGTATAGATACAATACTGAATAGCACAAATAAATATAGGTAATTCAGGTATAACATCAATAGTCAAAGTTATAACATTACATAGAGGTTGGTCATATCTCTATAACTACAGCCTCATGTGTAACCAAATCACTCAATCACTCGGGATACAAATGTTTCAATTTTTATTTTAACCCCCCTTAAATTTATAATTTCGCCCATGTTATTCTTATGGGAAATAACATTGAAAGTTTCTGAAGGAAAATCCTAAAAAGGTGCATTTTTTAATTTTAATCCCCTTAAATTTAGAATTTCCCTCACGTTATTCTTATAGGAAATAACATTGGAAGTTTCTGACTTTGGAATGGGGATAAGAAACCATTTCTCAGCCTAAAAACAAGCTTGAGACTTGAAATTTACCAATATATTACACCATCCGTTTTTAACGGTTAAATTTCCAAAAGTCACATTTTTAAATTTTAACCCCCAAAACAAAATTCCTTAAAATACTCTTTTATTTAATAAAGTACATTTTTTTATGGCTACCTACAACTAAGTTAATAACGTTTAAGAGCTAGCAAATATTTGAAAGAATTTTCATGGTCAGGAATAACATTTTTTATACAAAATGCTATTGGGCGTTTTCCGAAAATCTCACCCATTTGCCCAAAAAAAAAACGCCCTACATTCTTAAAATTTCTTGGATTTTCCACATGTTTTTAATTTTTAAACTTGCTTTTCGGACAAATATTTGTACATTTCATGCTCCCAACTTAAAAACCCAAAAGTAGCCTAACATTTAAAAATTTTCACCCCCTCAAAAATATTTGAAATGACAATAGAAAAAAATCAAATTGTTTCTTATTGTCACTGTGTGCAATGGTCTATTACTGTTAAGTTTTAGACTAATTAATTATTAGTTTAAGTTTTTTTTTAAAATTGCATGGAAACGTAGATGGGAGTTAGTTAGGGAATTTAATTTTTAAAATTTTGCATTAAAATATGTTTAGAGTATACATATATGTGTATGTATGCATACATGTGTATGTGTATATATGCATGTATATGTGTTGCATTAAGAAGTGTTATTTTATTTTGTTTTAGTGCTTAGTATGTTGATTATGTGGAACAATTTTATTTCATTAATATTGAATGGACATTATGAGGACATTATGCCAACCCAGCAGACGGTCGTATGACCATTGTTGTATGTGCATGAATCAATTTATCGTACCCATTTCATGTAGCCTACTGTACATAATATGTATTTAATAAAGCACTTTCTATTCTATTCTATTCTATATGGTCTATTACTGTCACCCATCAACAACACACATGCTGGGTATTTGGCATCTGGTAGGATGGCTAGACTGAGGTACTAACCCAAAATATTTAAGAAATGTGTACCTCCCAACAAATACAGTAATTGAGCTCTAACCCCCTAACAATTCTTAAACCACTTTCATTGTGCTAAGGACTTGACATCTTTTACAGTTAGGTACTGGTCTTATTTTTAAAACCAAAATTTATTAATTTATATCAAATATCACACAATTTAACCCCTCCCCCCAAAATCGCACTTCTACATTTCTGAATAAAAACACTTCATTGGACTAAATTATCATGGGCAAAATACTTTGATATTTAGCAGGATTATTGGCCTTAAGTTTTAACACTCAAAATCTTTGAATCTTAGAACGTAAACTCAAAATCTTTGAATCTTAGAACGTAAACTCAAAATCTTTGAATCTTTAACGTAACCTTTTATTGCCAACCCCCCCCCTCACAAATATAAAACCTCTTTTGGATAATGTGCAGCTTATATTGTGTTAATAACTTCAAAATGTACAATAGAGACTTGAGAAATGCTAAGAGGGCTAATACTTGAGAAATATGAAATTTAAAATTGCAACCATGACCCCCCTCCCTTAAATAGATAAATATAAGGACTCCTTTAACAGTTTTTTACCTACTTCTGCAGTGCTCAGTGTTTACCTACTTATTATTGGCATTTTACTCAGTAAAACAATATTTCAATTTCAAGATGTCCCCAAGGTAATTTCCTACAATTCTCTATAACTAAAAAGGGGACCTGAGAGGTGAAGCCCCCAGCAAACCAAAGGTGAGTCTCTCTCTATAAATCTCTTTGCAGTCAAAGCTATCAACATATAAGGTGCATAATATTTGATTTTCCTGTCTGACCTATATCAGCATTTTTAGCTGGTATTATTTAAAACCTACCGACATGCTTGGAAACCCAACTCTGATATAAAGCCAACTGATATATGATTTCAAACATGACATAATACAGGAGAGTGGGCAGTTATCACTAAAGATTTGCAGTAGTAGGCTAAAACATTTAAAGGGCCTTTTCCGTTAATTTACTACCATTATGTTATTTCAGATTTAATTGTTACAATTATCCACAAAACGTATTTAAAGGGTAAGGTTATTGTAGGTTCGTCAAAGAATCTTGACAGCTGTTTCAACTAAATAAGGTGGGTTCTATGATATTCAATAATAGAATACAAAAGTTACAAGGTTTAATAACAAAGGGCAACAATATGATTCTTTTGGTTGAAAATTTCAAAATATGAACAGCTTTAGATAGGTACTGACAACATATAACAGAAGTAACAAAACAGCTCTAAAGGCAAATTCTGGACTCTGAATAACTGTTGGCAAAACTGTTAAAGAACTAATGGTATAGACCACAGTAAAAAATAAATGCTCCCTCCACAGCAAACCTGCAAGCTAATCGAATATCAATTTTCCTGATTGGATTTCCACTTAGATCCATTTAAAAAACATTAGGTTTAACGAGTACCTAGGTTTGCTGTTACATGGCAGGTAATAAAGTATGTTTTTGGTAAAATATTCATAGCTTACCGGTAGTCTAAAATAAATAAATTTTCTAAGTTCAATCAAAATATATCCATAAACAAGCAAACTACAACGGTTAACTTTATTCTCCATAAGAATAACATGGGAATTATAAATTTACAATTTTATGTACAATTTACTAATTTTTGCGAATTTCCCCTATAGGGAATAAGCTATTACCGTAGTACTCATGGTAAGACCTTGTTTAATAGACAAAAGTATCTTTATTACTGAACTCAATCTGTGTACAACTTCAAATGTAAACAATAACAATAATAACATAATATGACATATGATTATACACAGATAAAGGAATACTTTTAACCAAACATGCCCCTTTTCACAAATCTAATTTTTTTGGAGCTTTGAATATCCTGGTTCTGGTACGTTCAATGAAGGGTCGAATATACCACGAATTACGACGCAACTTTCTCCCATTTACTTCAACAATGTATGATCTGTTTCCCAGCACATCAACTATTATACCTTCTTCCCACTGAAGGTTGGAAACATTCCTGATTAATACTTTTTGTCCCTTCATGAAAACACTGGCTTTATTTAGTGCTGTTTTATTATACTGCATACCCTGGCCAAGTTTGCTTGTCACTTCTTTATCATCAATAATCCGTGGTTTAAGTTTTGATGGTATTACAGGTAACTTAGTGTTCAGAACTCTACTTTGAAGTAGTTGCGAAGGAGAATACCTCAGATTCGCAACTGGAGATGACCGATAATTTAGAAGATATAAACTGAAGTCTGTTTTCTCATGCTTTGACTTTTGCAACATTGACTTAACTATGCCTACTGCTTTTTCCGCGAGTCCATTACTGCGAGGATAATGGGGACTAGTAAACTTTACTTCAAACTTCCACAATTTACTGAAGTCAATGAATTCTTGAGAGTTAAATGGGACATTGTCACTTACAAAAATACTTGGTATTCCAAAACGAGCAAAAATTGGCTTCAATGCCGTAATGACAGTAGTTGCTTTTTTATCTCGAATACGCTCAACTTCAATCCATCTTGAGTAATAATCTATTAACACTAAATAACTTTGATCGTCGAAATCGGCTATGTCTGCTGCTACCTTGTAAAAAGGCATGTCAAAAACTTCATGAGGTTGAAGTGGCTCTTTCAATTTTGCTCGCATAAACTTAGCGCAAGTAGCACAGCTGTCAATAAGATTTTTCAAATCTGAAACTAATCCAGGCCAGTAAACAAGTTCTTGAGCTTTCTTGTTTAACTTGTTGAATCCCAAGTGAGTTTCATGGAGTGTCTGTAAAGTATATCTTCGCATAGATGGTGGCACTATCAACCTTTCGTTAAAATACACTAGTCCATCTTGAACTGTTAGGTCATTTCGTATTCTAAAATAATGCATTAGTTCATGGTTATTCGGCGAAACTTTGCTGGGCCATCCTTCTTGATAAAACTGCATAACTTTGTATAAGGATTCGTCTTCATTTGTAGATTTTATGTACTGATCCATTGTAATTATGTTTCTTGATACCAAAGAATCCAGCTTCTGCTTAAGACGGTCCATTAATTTGTTAGGTATTCTTGGAACAGCCCCTTCCTTAAGTTTCAGTTTCAGTACTTCAGGAAAACAACCTTGGTTTACAAATACATCTTTATTCTCTTCAACCAGCGTTTGTACGTCGGGTATTTTGCTTACTGCATCAATAGATATTCTCTTGATGAGGCCCATTGCAATAGATGAATTAAGTCCTATTATTGGTGTCGCCTTTTCAGAATCAACCACAATAAATGTGATGTTGTACAATTTAGAAGCCACTGTAACTGGCAGGGTTACTTCCCCCACTGTGATTATCTTGAACCCACAAAAAGCCTCAAGCTTGGTTGTTGATGGTTGAACCTCAAAGCACTTAGGTAGAGATAAGCTATCAAGATGTTTGGTGGAAAGAATATTAACATCTGCACCAGTGTTAATCTTAAATACGATCTTCTTTGCATTTATATTTAATGTTACTGTCCAGTGACTTGCTTTGATCCTGTTAACATTGACTATAGCCCCCACTTCATCGTTAAGCTTCCACTCTGACTGTGTTTCATCAATTCGAGCAGTAGATTCTAATTCATGGCCATTGAAAATTTTTGTCTTGCATACTTTAGCAAAGTGATTGGGTTTTAGACATTTTAAGCATACTTTATTTTGTGCAGGGCAAGGTTGGCCTTTGTGAAAATATCCACATCTTGAACATCTTACACCCTCATTATCATAAGCTCTAGGCCTGATCATTGAGGAATAACCATTTGTAGCTTGGCTGTAATTTTGCTTATTCGTCTGTGGTTTTTGAGTCTTGTTAATAGTAACGTCATCAATATAGGTTGGCTGATCATTTTTCATTAATTGCTTCTGTTTTCTTCTGCTGTTTCTACGCATCTGCAGTAATCAATTACTTTTTCTAGAGGAACATTGTCTCTTAGAAGGCGTTCTTTAACGCTCGCAGAGGAAATTCCAGATATGATTTGGGACCGTAGGAGTTTATCTTCTTGATCTTTAAATTCGCAAGGGCTTACAAGTGACTTTAAATCAATCAAATATTTATCAAAACTTTCCTCATCTCTCTGTTTACGAGTTAAGAAACGATGTATTGCCATAGTCTCATTCTTTTTAGGAATACAGTGTTTTTCCAGCGTGTTTAAGATACTTAAGACTGTTTCATCCTCATTTTCTGCATCTCTCTTCAGTGTGTTGTAAAGCTTTAAAAGCTTCAGCCCCTAAAAGGTTCTTCGATCTTGCAACTTGTACTTTGTTTGACTTTTTGTCTGTTTCAGTTGCTTCAAAGTATATTAATATTTCTTCTTTAAACTTCTTATAATTGGTGGCAATATTACCATTAACAACATTCAACTCTTCAGGTTTATTAAAATCCATTTTGATCTTTCTTTTCTTTTTGAATTCTCTTATTTACTTTATTATTCTTGACTGCGCCATGTTTAATAGACAAAAGTATCTTTATTACTGAACTCAATCTGTGTACAACTTCAAATGTAAACAATAACAATAATAACATAATATGATCATATGATTATACACAGATAAAGGAATACTTTTAACCAAACAGACCTGGACCCGGGACCGTTTTACTTTGAGGTCCCTAGAGACCAAAAACACCATCCGTTCAAATTCATATATAGGCTATATATATATATATACAGGGTTAGGAAAAAGTGTGGAGACCCCCTTTTATTTTTTTAACGGCCCATACTAGAAAAACTAAACTCGGCACACCTTTATGGCATGTTATGAAGTACTTTTTGGGCATAACCGTCACTTGGTGTACATGCCAAAAATGTAAAATCCAACACATGTGTTGGTGTAAAATCCAAAATGGGGGATTTTTGGGGAAACTCAAAAATTTCAAATACAAAGACGTATTGAGTGACCCCTCATTTTGAAGGTCCTGGTAAAAGAAAACCAAAAACGCAAACTAGAGGTCTTTATCTCAATCCAGTAAAAAATTGCAGCCAATTGAAATTCTCAGAAGTTGAATTTAACTTGCAGCTTTCCAAGTCTGGAGACCCCCTGTAAATTTTGTAGCGGCTCACACTAGGAAAACTAAACTCCACACACCTTTTTGGCATGTAATGAAGTACTTTTTAAGCCTAATAGCCACTTGCTTACCAAACCCAAAATGGGGGATTTTGGGGGAAACTCAAAAGTTTTTAATGATAAGCCCCATCAAGTGACCCCTCATTTTGAAGGTCCTGGTAAAAGAAAACTAACAACGCAAACTATAGCCTGTCTAAAATAGTTGTGTGGTTGGAATTCAACATATGATTTCCCTATTATGGTAAATCTCCCTCTCATTTACCCTTTTCTACGCTAAAATACCCGTAACAATCATCTGTTTCATATTGCAGACAGGTTTTTAGGAAGCATTTGTTTATAATGATTGAACTACACACATAATAAAACAAGAAGATTTATTCATAAATAATCTACGTATTAATTTTAATTTCACTAGAAGTTTTGTTGTAATATAGATAATCTTGGACTAACATTTATGCTTTATGCTTTTGATGGATTGTTTTAAATACAATTTCAGTTCAGGTAATGTAACTATACATTATTAAATTAGTTAATATCGTGGTGAACTGGTTTCACAATTCTAAAGCGATTCTTCACTTCTTATTTAGTTATTATTTTAATGCCGTCGGTAATGGGAACTTTGTCAAGGTCTCTAGCGGAGCCCTAAGGTCAGATCAGGATGAAAACCATTGAGTGTTCCTGTTTATGCCTGAATAATCATTGTACAACATCAGAGTACTTTGACTTTAATATCTACCTATTAGGTCATGATGAACAATGGAGTCATTTCATTAAACTTGTTTTATTGTACCATACATTATTTACTATAATTTTCTTTGACTGAGGATAAACTAACATAACAAATTGATCATACTATTTGAATGAACGAGTTATGTTTAAAGATACACAAAAATTAAACCATTTGTATGAAACAGCTATATTTAAGCTTTTGCATTTTTTCATTGTTTACTAATTGTATAAATATTTAAAATCCCTAATAATAAAAGCCCAATATGCCTGAGTACACACCAAATAGAAAACAAAACTCGTAAAAATATATAAATATAATTTTATTTTTAAAACATATATTAAACCACAAAATGAACACAATGATGTAAATTTAACAACAGTTAGATGTAATGTGAACGTTAACAAAGTACTGGAGACGTTCCATTACATCATTATCTCTCATAACTGGAAAGTAGATCTTCGCTTAAGCCATCAGAGTCAGTGTCATCCTGCAGATTTATAATGAATGGTTCCATAATTTCGTCACGCAGTCCTTCTTTAAAAAAATCTTCTTCCGGGATATTTTCAGCATGAATTACGCATTGCTTCCAGTCTTCTACTGTTATATGGTTCATGGCATTTTCAAGAAGGTTCCTGACATCCTTTATTTTGAAAGACGTGTTATTGCGCTACCTCCCCTTTCACTTGAGCCCAAATTAGCTCTATGGGATTGTATTGACAATGGTAGGGGGTAGGCAAACAACCTCAGACCCATCTGCAACGCAAGTTCATCCAGTTCGTACTGTGGAGGAAAATCTTGCCTGTGCTGCCGCACGGTGGTAAGGAGTTCTGCTACTGTGTGGACTGGATTGTGTTCAATACCGTTATCTGATAGCCACTTCACAATGCTTGCCTTTCTTGATTTTGAACTTGGAATTTTGTTAAGTCGTTTCGAATGGTAGCTGGCATTATCCATTACAATAATCTTTTGATATATTTTCTATATTACAATCTTCAGAGTCCATATTATGTGCTGCAATGCATTTGTTTCCTTCCCCCGTTAAGTTTTGCACTGTTTTGGCTATTTCTAATTAACATTAATCAATTAAACCCAAACTGAATAATATTAAACTGCACAAAATATCATCATAATAATCACAATGTTGTTTACTACTAAAATGTAAACAAAGTGACACCTGTTCCTGTTGTAAAATTATGAACAGTATGAATCAGCTGTAGGCTATTATGTGGTGGTGGCAGGGGCCAGGGAGAAAACAGGGGAAAACAAATTTGTCCTTCAACCGCACATTAAATTCAGACAGAGTATAGAGGTTTCTATCTCAATCCAGTATAAAGTGGAAGGTGATTAAAATCTTTAAAATCGGAAATAACTTGCAATTTTCTATTGAATTGGCTGCCATTTTGTACTGAACTGAGATAGAGACCTCTAGTTTGCGTTGTTGGTTTTCTTTTACCAGGACCTTCAAAATGAGGGGTCACTCGATGGGTCTTTGTGTTTGAAATTTTTTAGTTTCCCCCAAAATCCCCCATTTTGGGGATGAACACCAAGTGGCGGTTATGCCCAAAAAGTACTTCATAACATGCCATAATGGTGTGCCGAGTTTAGTTTTTCTAGTATGGGCCGTTAAAAAAATAACAGGGGGTCTCCACACTTTTTACTAACCCTGTATATGTGTCCCTTAGCGCGATAACTCCAGCAAAAATCGTCCGATTTTGATGAAATTTGTTACAAACGTGTAAACCTACGTTTATTCGAATGAGTTCGCGAACCAGTATGATTGGACTATGGGGGGTTTTATGGGGTAAAAATTGGTTTTCCCATTTTTGACCCTAAAAACTTAAAATTTAGCAATTTCTTTCCAAACCATTTTGTAGACCTTAAACAAACAAATAATTTAGTATGTTGAAGCGTTATTATGCGCCTAATGGTTACGGAGAAAATTAAAAAAAAATGTAAATTTAAAATTCCCATGTTATTCTTATGGAGAATAAATATAGGCCTACTGTTGTAGTTTGCTTGTTTATGAACATATTTTGATCAAATTTGGAAAATGTTTTTATTTCTTACCAACTATTAACATTTTACAAAAAAAAAAAAATTTTAACCTCCCTGATGCAGCAAACTTAATTACTTGTTAAACTAATTCTATTTAAATAGGAAATAAATGTTATATTTTTAAGGAGACATTTTAGTGTAAATCCAATCAGGCTAATGGAAATTCGCTTAGTCTGCAGGTTTGCTGCGGCGGGGGTATTTTATGTATTGTAGTTGTCAGCTGTAGGCCTATATTTCAATTCGTTAATATTGATGTATCGGATTGAAAAATAAAATAGGTATCAATAATTTATCTTAACTTGTATTGAAAAAAATTCATCGTTAATAATGTTCTAGAGTTAGTTTTTTGATTGCGATAAAAAAATGGTGGAAGAGGTGACAGCTTTAATCTTTAATCCTCCAACTGGCAGCGCGAATAAAGTCACGGTAGGTGGTTTCTGTAGTGGCAGTCACTAAGTAGCGTTATGCAAGGTTTTGGTTAACTCCAAAATAAATGCTTAGTCACGGTTGTAAAATAGAATAATTTTTATACCGTTAGAAAGATAGGATTCTAAATTTGCACTTTGTTACATGGACGAACTTCATCTCGCAAAGGGATCACTGTAATTGAGCACTAAATTAAACAAAAATTGTGAGCAAAGTCAGTTGCACCATGTACGCGTCACAAAACTGCCAAACACGGTAGTTTCAAAAAATCATAACAAGGGATATCTTTGTCCAAAAAAAAAACAGGTGGTACCACTGCAATAAGAAATAAATTTCCTAAATTATGGTGCAAAAATAATTTGATAGAACTATCGCTAACTTTACATGATCTCACAACAACAAAAACAAATCAATCAGTTTTTACGTGTTCGTGAAGTGGCAGAGCGACTATAATAGTAGCAGTCGTAAAACACATTTTATTCACTGAAATATATAATTATCCATATGATAATGTATCTCATTCGAAAGTTCATGAAATTCTGTGCATTGTGGTATTTAAGTTATCAGCTGTTACTTTTTGAGAATATTTGTCTGACTAACTAACCTCAATCTCTGTTGACCAACAACTAAGAAGTCTAGTTTTGGTGTGATTTTACTTTAGGTAGGTATTAGTTTACATCGTGATTATAAGCTGTAAATTTGTAAATGTTTAGTTTGGATATTATTTATTATTTTTTGACTGAAATGTGAAATTACTTTTAGAAACTTCAACACTATTTTTAGCCGGTTTTTGAGAACTTTATTGATTGTTTACCATTAAGGTTGATTCACACACATCAGTTACGACACGTTGCAGTCCAGTCACTTCAGGCACGTCACAGTTAACAAAAATTTTCTTTAATGGATTTTCTATAGCGCTATCTACACTCATCCGTTGCAGTCCCGTCAGTCACTCTGCTGGCATCCGTCAGTCAATTTCAGATTTCTTTCCGACGATATTTTTTGATTGTTCAAACACCTGACGGAACTGTTTGAGGTTAGAAAATAGTGTTATTGTTATTTAAATGGTTGTGTTTACATTTTGAGAACTGTTTGTAACAATCAACAAGATGGACAATGATAAATATTTGACTCAATATTTGA
This sequence comes from Macrosteles quadrilineatus, assembly GCF_028750875.1. NCBI lineage: Eukaryota > Metazoa > Arthropoda > Insecta > Hemiptera > Cicadellidae > Macrosteles > Macrosteles quadrilineatus. Next base: position 103,160 of record NW_026542781.1, on the reverse strand, counting down.
TAAAATATAGGTTTATAACTTAAAAATTTTCACTGTAAATTACTGTAAATTTTAGAAACGGATGACTGACTGAAAACAACTGACGGACAATTGACTGAGAAATTGCGGATGCAACTGAGACTGGACTGTAACGGAACTGTGATTGAACTGATATGTGTGAATCGACCTTTAACGAATATCGCGGGTTTGACTGTGACTTTATCACTTTGAATCATATTAGTTGTAAATTTGTACATTTTTAGTTTGTAAACTGTTTCTTGAGCATAGATGTACTTACTAGATTTGAGGTTTGGGACATTAAGACGGTGACACACTCGATCTTTTCCCCGAGCAGGGAGAAGGGAGGTCGAAGGGAGCATGTTCGATAGTGTGTCACGGGTCCGTACACTGATCCAGACGGCGAACCAGACATCAGGCCGAGCAGGGAGACGAGCGCTCTGGAGGCGGTTTTTTGGCGAAAGATCAAAGAAAAGATCGGTCCGATGTACGGAGTGATGTACGATATTGTGTCACGGTATATTTTTGCCCCGTACATCGTCGCGAGCGCCGCACCAAGCGGCCGCCTGCGCTAGCGTTGATAGTTCTAATTTAATATGGCAATTAAACTCTTTAATTGCTAAAAAAAATAAATGTTGGGTAATATTTTGCCGTTATATTATGGACATTTATGTTGTAATTTTGTTGTGTGTTTTGTCAAGGTTGAAAATGTATTTTACAAGTTGAAACCGTTAAATCAATGATACCATGATGTTTAACTTGAATTAAGTAATTGATGTTATACTTTAATTCTTTCAAAATTAATATAAACATAAAAATTGTTAAAGGCAATCAAAACTATCATTCTGTAACATGTTATTTCATGTTTTATTACTGTTTTATTATTACCGCCTACACGCTCTCACTCACACACGCTCACCGTCTCTCTCTAAACTCCCTTTTACCGCGCTCGGTAGAACTTGTCTGGTCTTGGTCTTGTTCGGGGAAATGTTCGGATTGAAAATTTGCAGATTTTTACCTCCCTTCTCCCTGCTCGGTTCCGGGTCTTGTTCGGGGAAAAGATCGATAGTGTGTCTCCATTTACATTTAGCTCGTTTTTGAAACATTTCGTCATAGCGAAATAAACGATTTGATCGCTACATGGAAAAGGTGCAGCAGCATTTTATACAAAACACTATAAAATATTTATTTATTTATATTTGCCTTTATAACTATATATATATTTAGGTAGTTGAATACCTACATCTACTTTCTTTTTCTAGGTTTTATGTGTATGAAAAATAATATACCTACAAGTCTGAATAACAAAACTTTTTTTGAAAAAAATATAAAAGTTGTAATGTTGTAAGATTTATAAAAGTCTTAAAGATTTAAAGTAATGATCATTATCCATGAAAAATTTAGTTTATAATGTTATTGCCTTTTTTTAAAAAATGTACATAATTTTACTACATTTCTTGACAAAACGTTTAAGTTGTTTGGTTTTTAGAGAATTTCCCTATAGGGAAGTAGCTATTGTAGCTATTGGTGGCATGGTAAGACCTAGGTCCAGGACCGATTTACTTTTTCATTTTGATGTCCGCAGAGGCAAAAAACACTATTCGTTCAAATTTATATACATATATAGATAGCCTAGATAGATTTATCTATCTATATATCTATACTATTATAAAGAAGAGGTGGTTTCTGTGTGTGTGTTTGTATGAGATCATCTCAAAAATTACTGAACCGACTGGGCTCAAATTGCACACAAATGAAGCTACAACAGTTCTGATGATACATATAGAACTATTCCCGCTTCGATATTGTCCTAGGGGTCTGCCCCGTGGGTTTTCAAGAATTTTAGGTGAGAGATTTAAAAGTAAATATTGATTGATAGTATCCATGGTAACAAAGAACAAACCTACAAAGTTTAAAAATGTAAACAAGCAGAACTAACGGTCAAATGAATTTTGATTTCACAATTCCACACAGCTGGTTTAAACATTTATTTAAATACTGCACGAATGTTAAAACAGAGAGGGTAAGGATAATATTTAAAATAATGATGTCACTAGCCTGAATGTAAACATTATTTAACATTACTTAAATGGAGCTGTCAAACCATATGTTAATGTCATCTTACTAATATTATCTTATCTTACTAATATTATAAATCTGAAAGTTTGTGAGTTTGTGTGTATGTTTGTGTGTATGTTTGTGTGTATGTTTGTGTGTGTGTTGCTCAATCACGCATAAACTACTGGACGGATTGGGCTGAAATTTGGCATGCTGATAGCTCACATTCCCGATTAACATTAAAGCATATTCTTATCTCAAAAACCCTTTCGGGCTCCGCCCCAGTGGCTCTGTAGTTCCCCATGTTAATCTTATGATTTTTCATATTTAAAAGGAATTAATGAATCTTAACAGCTGTCTCAATTAAACAAGTTGGTTCTGTTCTATGATGTTCAACAGCATAAAAGTTACAAGGATTACCAAAAGGGTGCAGCACTATTAATTTCTTTTTTTATTTATGACAACAGCTAATTTCCAACCAAAAGGTGAGTGAGCGTAGCGAACGAACTTCAACCTTGAGGTGAGTTAGCGTAGCGAACGAGCTAACCTGAAGGCAAGTGAGCGCAGCGAACGAGCTCCAACCTAAAGGTGAGTGAGCGTAGCGAACGAACTTCAACCAGGACGTGAATGAGCCATGCGAATAGCCTACTTATGAAGTTAAACGGGGCGAAGCCCGCGGGTACAGCTAGTCTTAAATATTTAAAAAACTTGGTTTTTCTTTTCCGAGTTCGTTTGGCTTTTCTACCCGACCGATTTTCATGATTGAGGTCTCAAATTGAAGTTATGCACGCACAGATTTGCCATCAAGCATCGGCATATATTTACCTATAATCCCACTCTGCTTATATGTAAACGAAATTTGCTCCCCATGTATTTCTTATGGGATTGGTTTTTCTTTGCCGAGTTCGTTTAGCTCTTCTACCCGACCAATTTTCATGATTGAGGTCTCAAATTGAATGTATGAATGCAAAATGAATGCACAGATTTTACAATAAGCATCGGCATAGGGCCTACATTTATTTGTTATCCCATTTGGCTTACTCGTTAATGAATTTTGCTTCCATGTATTTCTTATGGGAGTTAAATTTGGGTTTTCTTCACCGAGGACGAAGACTAAAGGCCTAAAAGTTGGAGATTGGGTGGTTGTTGCCTACAAAGCAAAGAAAAGTGTTTGTCGATTTGTAGGAGTAATTGAAAATTAAGTCTCTATCGATGAGTGGAGGGTAAAGTTTGCTTGCCATATTGAAGAAGTAAATTCAAATGGCCTGAAGTAGAAGACAATCAGCAATTTTGATGATGAGCAAACAAAAACAAAATTATCACAGCCATAATTTCAACAGAAAAATGATAGGTTAACATGCTTCATATTTTAAGAAAATTTTTAAGGACTTTGTATTGAGTAGTAGGCCTAACCATGTTTTATACAATTAAAAGAATAATTTATGGACTTTGTATTGTGTATAAACCTTGTTTTAGCGAATTTCCCATATAGGGAATAAGCTATTACCGTAGTACTCATGGTAAGACCTGGACGCGGGACCGATTTTTTTTTTCGTTTTGAGGTCCCTAGAGGCCAAAAACACCATCCGTTCAAATTCATATATTTATATATATATATTTATATATTTTTATATATATATGTCCGTTAGCACGATAACTCGAGCAAAAATGATCCGATTTAGATGAAATTTGGTACAAACGTGTAAACCTACGTTTATTCGAACGAATTCGCGATCCAGCATGATCGGACCATGGGAACGGGTGTTTACGGGGGGTTTTATGGGGTAAAAATAGGTTTTTCCCATTTTTGACCCAAAAAACATAAAATTTAGCAATTTATTTCCAAACCATTTTGTAGAGCTTAAACAAACAAATAATTTAGTATATTGAAGCGTTATTATGCGCCTAATGGTTACGGAGAAAATTCAAAAAAATTGTAAATTTAAAATTCCCATGTTATTCTTATGGAGAATGAGTAAACTGTTGTAGTTTGCTTGTTTATGAACATATTTTGATCAAATTTGGAAAATGTTTTTATTTCTTACTATTAACATTTTACAAAAAAAAAACAGTTTTACCCTCCCTGATGCAGCAAACCTAAGTACTTGTTAACCCTCCAACTGGCACATAGAAAAGTCTGTAGTGGCAAGGCCATTTTAGTGATTTTGCAGACATATTTTTGAAAATTCATATAAATTGAACTAATAAAGTAAACCATATGAACCATATACTTGAATTGTTCGTAAAATAGTGAAGAATCTGAAAATGGTAAAACTGCAAGTAGTTGGAAGAATAATTTTTGAAACAAAGAGAAAAAAACAAAAAAAATTGTTTTTTTCAAATTTGAAAATTTGAAAGCAAAACTGTGCTGCAAATGCAGAAAATTTGTTATATGAAATCCAAGATATACAAAATGTTAGCAATTTATTTCTGTTCATAAAAAAGTAAAAACATTCAATTTATAACTTTTTTTGGCTGAGTTATGGCCAAAATACCCCCGTCGCAGCAAACCTGCATACTAAGCGAATTTCCATTTACCCGGCTTGATTTCTACTAAAATATTCCCTATAAATTTTCAGATTTATTTCCTATTTAAATAACATTATTTTAGTGAGTAGTTAGGTTTGCTGCTACGGGGAAGATGTTGAGGTGTGTTTTTTCAATTGAAATATTGATAGCTTAGTATGAAATAAACCAAATTGCCAAATTTGATTAAAATATATCCATAAACAAGCAAACTAGAACAGTTTATTTATTCTCCATAAGAATAACATGGGAATTTTAAATTTACAATTTTTTTAATTTTCTCCGTAGTCAATGAACATTCAAAAACACTTCAATATACTAAATTATTTGTTTTTTTAAGCTCTTCAAAATGGTCTAGAGAGAAATTTAGAAATTTAAAGTTTTTAGGGTCAAAAACGAGAAAAACCCATTTTTACCCCATAAAACCCCCCATAAACCCCTGATCCCATGGTCCGATTATGCTGGTTCGCGAACTCGTTCGAATTAATGTAGGTTTACACGTTTGTACCAAATTTCATCAAAATCGGATCAATTTTGCTCGAGTTATCGCGCTAACGGACACATATATAAATATATAGGTATATATATATATATAAATATATATATATATATATATATGAATTTGAACGGATGGTGTTTTTGGCCTCTGGGGACCTCAAAACGAAAAAGTAAATCGGTCCCGGGTCTAGGTCTTACCATGAGACCTACGGTAATAGCTTATTCCCTATATGGGAAATTCGCTAAAAACTAAAAAACGGTGAAATTCCCATAACCTTGTGAACAGGTGAAGAAGATAAATTGCACGTAAACAACAAGTGATGACGTTGGTACAGGTTGTGCAACATACGGCAACAAAAGTCCACTATGCACAGAATTTCATGGGCTATCAGATGGTATATGTCATTATAACAAAAGTTATAAATTTCGTTGAAACATATGTGAATTACTACCGCGACTATAATAGTCGCGCTGCCAGTTCAAATACACGTAAAAAGGTGGCTGAGGTATTATTTTTCTATATGAGTTATTTATAAAGATATCGATATAATTTATATATCTGGATATAGAAAATGAACTGCCGGATGCAGTGGTACCACCCGCTGTTCCGTAGACTAAAAATACCCCTTGCTATTATTTGTTGAAAATATCCATTTTCGGTAGTTTTGTGATGCTTATATAGAGAAACTGACTTCGCGCGAAATTGTCTTCCACTTTATCACTAAGTTATATTGATCCATCAGTGTTATAAAGGTTATTTATGTAATAAAATGAAAGTTTAGAACCTCATCTTTCGATTGGTATACAATTTATGTAAGTTAGCGATCGTTTTTAACTGTTTATATGCAATTTAAAATAACCTTGCAAAATGCAACTATTATAGTCGCTGCCACTACAGACACTGACTACCGCGACTATTATAGTCGCTGTGCCAGTTGAAGGGTTAAACTAATTCTATTTAATTCCCCGAGCAAAGCTCGGTCCCCAGGTACTTCTATTTAAATCGGGAATAAATGTTATATTTTTAAGTAGACATTTCAGTGTAAATCCAATCAGTCAAATGGAAATTCCCTTAGTCTGCAGGTTTGCTGCGGCGGGGGTATTATATTTTTAAGACAAGTTTGAAGGACTTTGTCAGTAGTAACCCACTTAGGTTTTGTTATGTATGCCGTATCAAGTCTCCCAACTCTGGCTGGGGAGACTTGATACAAACTGCCATTAAAATTGTATTTTTTTTAATAAAATGTTACTTTTATATGTTTAAATAAATTTTAAGTGATAAAGGAAGTGTTAATTCAAGCTTGGTTGGAAGTATTTAAAAGAGAAATAATAACAAATCTAAAAATAAAAGTTAAAAAACTGTATCAAGTGTCCCCGGTCTCACTACATATATCTATATATATATATATATATATATATAAATATATAGGCCTATACAAATTTGAACGAATGGTGATTTTGGCCAGTGGGGACATCAAAATGAAAAAGTACCTAAATCGGTCCCGGGCCAAGGTCTTATCATGCCACCTACGGTAATTAGCTGCTTCCCTAGGGAAATTCGCTAAAAGGTAGGACAGATGACATTTACAAGTGGAATGAACAAAGAACTGTGGATGAACGGTGAAGTAAGCCAGTAAGCCAACAGCTGATTGTTTTCAATCATAGTCAAGCAAATGGAAGTGACAACTTAATTAGCAAACTCTGATTCTGAAATTTGAAAATCACCTGATTATGTTATACACTTTTTCACTTTCTAAGACTAATAAGTTAACACATTTAATGTTATTTATTATTGTTACCAGCAGCCTATTTTTTTAAATTAATAATTTATATTTCCCCATTTAGAAATTACATAGGTACCTACCTACTAAAATTAAGTGCTATTCTAACATAACCTAACCAAACCAACCCTCTAGAACGTTAGCAAACGAATGTCAAGGTGGTTGGCCATGCTTTATGCGGATTCGTGACTGCATTAAGTCTTTTGAAGGTAGGTTAGATTAGGTAGCCGAAGTTAAAGTTTAGGTTAAGTTTATGTCAGACTGTATTTGGTAAAATTAAAATCCTGTTTTTGTAAAAATTTTAATTTTACAAAAACAGTTTGCAGGTGACATAAACTAACAACTCGATGCATTATAACCTAAACTTTAACTTACCTAATCCAACCTACCTTCAAAGGACTTAACTTACAGTCACGAATTCACATGGACCTAAAGCAATACCTACCACCCTGACATGCCTAAATAACTTAAGAACTAAATGTAACTTAAGAACTAAATGTAACTTAATTAGTCCACCAGTCCATCTAAGTTTCTCCATTATAATGTGACGAAATTACTTTCATAGAAAACATTATTGACTACAGTAAAGAATCTCTTGAAATGTTTGTAGTCAATGATGTTATATTATGTTTAATCAACTATGTTATTCTTCTCATCAACCATGTTACTCTCTTCACTTAACCTGAACTTGTGACAGGCGTAACAGACTAAGTAGGCCTAGCACAATATGACAATGAGTATTTTTGTTTTGTGTTCCTTCTAGTAATAAATCAAGTCTTTACATTTTTAAAGACATGACGCGATCTATCTGAAATTGCCAGTCAAGGATCAAGAATACAAGTATTCAAGAATTCTTTATACTTTATACTTTCTTATGAAATGGCGACCATACTATGTAGGTATTTTAAGCCAAGTATGAATGGAGATGAGTGTAGGATGTGGATTCAAGTAAGTAAGTAGTTGTAGTGACGTAAGTTAATGACGTCACTAGGCCTAGCCTATTGCCAACGACAGAATCAGAGTGAGTTAATAAAGTTCAAATGTTGTTACTTCCCATTGCTTGTCGTGTGTTTGAAAAGAGTCAGCTGTAGGCTTAGTTAACCCACAGTTAATTCCACTTGAAAATGTCATCCATCCTACCTTGTGTATTATAGGCCTAATGTTGTATATTTTTATGGAGTATCTTGAGAAAACATTCATCAGCGGTGAAAAAAATAACATAGGCTTGGATTTAGGAAATAAAAAACTATAAAGTAAGATATCAAAATTAAAAATTCGTTTGGAGGCACATAGGTAACTTAGGCCTAACTATACTAAATAAATAGGGTAGGCCTACTGAATAAAATATTACTAGCCTACCTATTTTAGATGTTGTTTGTGATAAGTATTAAGACATCGTTCAAGAGTAAAATCATTTTCAGCTAGGCCTAAGTTATCTAATTTTTTTATGACTTTCTCTAAATAACTTAAAGATAATCTACAAAATTATGATTCACTAAGTAGGCTAACTTAGAACAATAAATAACTTAGACCTACTTGATCATTATTTCCTAGTCGAAAATTGTAAGATTAGTCATTATGAGGCAATAAAAGGGGTAAAAATATCTAGATCACTATTATTATGCGTTATTTCGTATTAGATCTGTATAGCCTTAGTACTACATAATTCGTACCTTCATGTCGAGACATTTCACTCAGGTAGTGAACAGCCCTAAAATGGAATTTTCAACACTAGCTACAAGGTTTAGATGGCGTAAGTAATTGATTCTAAATGGTAAATATATGACCATGGAATTATACTAGATCGTTAAGAACTGAAAAATGTAATGAACGTTTACATAAATCCCATTTTCTCAAATTTCTACGATGGATAACACAATCAGCTATGTAAAAGTAAACCCAACTGAACTAACAAGAAAAGAAAACCAACTAAGCTAGTGTGACGTCACGCCTCTGTAGAGCAGCTAACTATCATATGTCTATGGAATGATTGATTTTTTTATTATAACATACAATCAACTAGCTGGCCCGACAGACGTCGTCCTGTCCTAATGTGGTTTTATGTCAAATGCTCGTTGCTCATTCATTTTCAAGATGAGCTCGTTCGCATGGCTCAATCACGTCCTGGTTTAAGTTCGTTTGCTACGCTCACTCGCCTTTAGGTTGGAGCTCGTTCGCTGCGCTCACTTGCCTTCAGTTGCATTTGACAACAAATATTCGTTTTTTTATCAGAATTTATTTTACAATCTGTTCAAATATGAGAACAATAAGTAAAACATAAATCAAAACAATGTCAGGAAGCAAGCACCTGTTCATCAACAAGTCTTGCCAAAAATTAGATCAGTCATTTAAATATTTACAGAAATCTGTAGCTTAGGTCCAGCACATGCACAACACTTTTTAACCTGGTAATGCACTGACTATTGTCCAGCAGATTAACAGCAAGACTGTTCGGATGATATTCTAATTTTTCTTGATAATTTTTGCTAAGGTCTGCAATTTCTTCTTTCACTGATTTAATTTTGAAGTCATTCCTAATTGTAGTGTTGGATACGAACCAGGGTGCGCCAATAATTCTTCTCAGTGCCTTAGCCTGAAATCGTTCAAGAATTTCGATGTTGGATTTGCTCGAGGTCCCCCAAAGTTGAATTCCGTATGTCCAAATTGGTTTTATCATAACTTTATACAGTAAAATTTTGTTAGCCAATGATAATTTTGAATTCGTACCTATAGTAGCCAATTGTGTTTACGAAGTTTTAATTCCATTTGCTGTCTCTAGCACCAGATATGAGATTTCCAATTTAATTTTTTGTCAAGATAGACCTATAGTTATTTGTGCAACTAGTGAGAAAAGTGAGCAATTGACTCACTCGAGAGAAATCCTTACTCACGAGCCGTAGGCGAGTGAGGAATGGTTTCTCGAGTGAGGCAATTGTACTTTGAACTCGAGTTGCACATTATACTTTTCCTATAGTTACCATAAAACAAATAAATTTGTGAAGAAAGATAACCTATTTTTACATAGAAGTGAACTTTTAATATAATATTTAATGTGACGTGACAAATACAACAGTACAACAGCTGACCAGCTGATTTACAGCCAGTGCTGCCAACGTATTTCGCGCGCATACGACGTTGCCTGCATGTTACGCGCTCACTATTTCGTGCCTTCACGTTGCAAATCTGGAGTGAGACAAAGTAATTAGAGTGAGACAATGTTAACATTGTCTCACTGATGAGCGAATTGGCCACTTTGCTTTCTCAAATAAGTGAGAGAACATATACATTGTTAGGTAAATGTAGGAAAAATATTTTACACTGTCTGCCTCCGTTAAGGCTACATTATTAATGGTTACTGGAGGGTACCCTGTTCTCAGAGTAAAAACAATATGTTTGGACTTGTTTTCGTTGACTTTTATCCTCCACTTTTTAAGCCAATATTGGAGCTCAGTCAAGGCAGCTTGTAGATTTATGTAAGCGACTTGAGGGTCCACATGACTCGACAACAGTGCGGTGTCATCAGCAAACGTAGCAACTGTGACGTTGGGGACCATATAGGGATGTCTGCTGTATATCAAATATAGCAAGGGACCAAGAACACTCCCCTGAGGTACTCCAGACTGTATCGGCTTCAGATCAGATAACGAATTATCAAATTTTATTTGAAAATATCGGTTGGTCAGATATGATTTCAGAAGGTTATACAAAGAGTGAGGAAGAGAGGTTTTGAGTTTAAACAGAAGTCCGACATGCCACACCTTGTCAAACGCCTGTAAATGCATAATACAGACTACCACTACAAATCTAATTTTAATTATTATAAAGTTGTAGGTTATTTCAATATGATTATGTAACAGATTCTTATTCAGTTATGCCAGTTATTCAGTTCTTATTAACAGTTGTGCCGATATCAGCAGCACTGCGCAGCAATTATAACGCAACCTATCGGACGAACCCCAAGGCGTTTGGTACGTGTTTTTCATTTTAAACCAAATGTATTCGTAATAATATATTTTTTTCTTATAAGAAAATGTATCTAGTTAATATTTAGCCGAGTAATTAAGTAATTGCACTATTATTTATCAACAATCCATACGATTTTCGAAAAAAATAGCTGTACGATGTAGATTTTGTTAAAATTATTAACTGTTTTATTAGTTAAGATACAACTTTTTACCCAATGACCTTTTCTATTGGTAATATTTTTTGAATTAAAACTACGTTTTAACCGATGTCCTATCTCGTACCGTTCTCGAGCTACAGTCGTTTCGATGCATAGCGCGTTCCGCCATTTTTGCCCCCCTCCCCCCAAGTTCTCGACCACCTGAAAAGTAGGCGACATGCGTATATTTTATCACCACAGTCCATATTACAACTATCAGCAAAGATATTTGGTATTACTTCTTTGCGACACTCACAAATTAATTCTACTTTCGGTAAAAAAAACTACACGAAAAGTCCATTTTTACTTATTTTATACAATAACTTGTTTATTTATAGAGATACGACCTCGGACCCAATAACCATTATTGTTGTCCACATTTTTAGAATTCCAACGACGTTTTAACCGATGTTCTATCTTTTATCGTTTTCGAACTATCAGCGTTTTAACGCATAGCGCAAACCGCCATGTTTGCCCCCTCCCCCCCACCTTACCGACCACTTCTGAAATAGGCGACATACGTAATTTTGATCACCACAGTCACAGTCCGTATTACAATAATCAGCAATAACATTGCGTACTACTTTCATGCATGCTCAAACCCCCTCAGCTCCTGGACTATTTAATGATACTGTAATAATTTATGAACCAATCTTTATGACGCAACGTCATCCTATTGTTTTGGGGCTCGTCGACCGAGGAGGCCTTGCCGTCAGACCGTCACCGCTCTTTTTTCGTCTGTCTAGAAACGGGACAGCGGAATTTGAAATCGGAACGACGCTTCCCCCACTACTGCGCTGTGCCGAACGCTTCCGAATCTTACCGAGCAGTGCCGAACTTAAACGTCAAATTCGATGCTGTCTGTCCGGTCGCGTGGTCGCGTGGTGTCAACTGTCAACAATGAATGTGTGCCAGTTTTGCGATAAGACTTTTGTCAAGTCAGTTCTTAGTTTTTCTAGTGCGTCAGATTTCTACACTTGGAAAAGCAAGACGGAGGAAAAGGAAAATGTGTTGTTCACAAAACAAACAGGACAGAGGATTCTATCTGGTAAGAAGAGAATTTATTTTAAGTGCAATAGATCGGGAAACTTTGAACCTAAGCCTATATCCGGCAAAAGAAAAAGGGAAACAAAGATACAGGGTTCCTGCAAAATAAATGGTTTCTGTCCTTTCTCAATAAAGGCAACGTTTTTTGAAAATGGAAATGTCGAAGTAGAGTACTGTGAGACTCATGTAGGCCACACTTTTGACCTAGCTCACAAACCTTTGACCTTTGATGAACGTCAAGATATCGCCGGAAAAATATCAAATAAAATTCCTTTTGGCACAATACTTGAAGAAGTTCGGTCAACTTTGCAACCAAACTCGCTAAAAAGAATACATTTACTGACGAAACAAGATCTGTATAATATTGAAAAAGAATTCGGTCTTAATGAGACTATGCGTCATTCGAACGATGCCATTAGTGTCGAAGCATGGGTACAAGGCCAAAAGGGTGAAAATGACTGTGTTTTGTTATATAAACCACAAGGGGTTGATGAAACTGCCACATTCGCCAAGAATGATTTCGCTCTTGCAATAATGACTGAGGCACAAGGAGAACTTTTGAAAAAGTTTGGTTCAGACTGTATTTGTATAGACAGTACTCACGGTTTGGGCGCTTATGATTTTGAAGTGGTAACCGTTATGGTAATTGACAATATGAGACAAGGATTTCCGTGTGCATTTTTTATCACAAACAGAACAGATAAATCTGCTGTGAGTGAATTTCTTTCAGCAATCCGAGAGAAAGTTGGAATGATAAATCCTAATGCGTTCATGTCAGACATGGCTGAATCATTTTATAACGCGTGGAAAGAAGTAATGGGCCCAGTTGATAACAGACTTTATTGTACATGGCATGTCGACCGTGCATGGCAAAAGAATCTGTCAAAGATAAAAGATTGTGATAAAAGACAAGCAGTATACAAGAAGTTAAGAGTTCTGCTGGAAGAAACAGATCCGAATGCATTCTTGGCAATGCTGGGACCAGTTATTGACGAACTTCGCAGCGACCAAGCCACCGAAGAATATGGTGATTACTTCAAGGAACATTACGGGTCAAACTACCATTCATGGGCATACTGTTTTCGAGTAAATGTAGGAATTAACACTAACATGCATCTGGAAAGTATGCATAAAACAATAAAGCATTTTATATTGGAATAAGGAAAAACTGTCAATCGACTTGATAAAGCGATAAGTGCAATCATGCAACTCATTAGGCAGAAACTCTTTGACAGATTACTAATAATTGAAAAGGGAAAACTAACTTCAAAAAAAAGTTCTTTGTCCATGAACCAAGACTTAATTGTTAAGTCTGAAACTTTAGAAAATTCGTGGAACGTGGCGTCATCAAATTCTGCAGAAATGTACACGATTTGTCAGATAAAAGAAGAATGTCCATGTAGCATTATTTGCAAGCAGTGTACAGCATGCATACACAAGTTCACATGCACATGCATTGATGCATGCATTAAATCTAACATGTGTAAACATGTGCACCTACTATGTCGGAAATTGATGTCGGAAGATCAAGGTGAAGCCTTTAATCAAGAAGCCCTTAACCAAGATCAAGTCAAAAGTTTGGAAGAAAGAAAATCAATATTGGCAGAAGTCTCAACTAAAACTGTTCTGCCCACAAGAGTGAGACTAGTACTGACAAACTTCTACTAAGGCAACGTGTTGAGTCAATTTTAAATAAAATTGACAACCCGGAGAGTTTAAAAGTAGCTGATCAATGCCTGAAAAACCTAGATGCAAAGTTGACATCGATAAAACAAAGGAATATTGCCTTAAAAGTAAGAACCAAGACCAAAAAGATAAAAATCGAGCCTCAAAGGCGTTTTTTTTCAACCAAAAACAAAAAGAAAAAAGGGTTGAAAGCAACTTCCCGGCCTACACGAGAAGAATCTCAGCACATTGCTTTAACAGCATTGTTGCTCAGTACAGGGGTTGAACCTTCAACTCCATGAGTTGCTTAACCAGGTAGGCTAAGATCAATATTAAGATTAGTTTATTTAATCCATAACTTTAAACAGTAATACATTATTGTTAACTGTAGTCTTATTATTAATAATACATTTTTCCCCCAATTTTTATTTAATTTATATAAATGTCATCATATTTACTTATCATTTAATTTAAAACAGATTGTAAATAAAACCAATAAAACTTTGTAAAAGAAATATATTTAATAATTTTTAATCATTAGGTAATAATCAACCATCAATTATAAATTAAATGAAATAGTAACAGCTGACACATTCTTATTTTCTAAGTTAAAGTTCTTGTACTTAAAATTTTTTTACTTGCCTTGAATTTTCATAATTTGAGTATTTGAGTGAAAATTTAAAAACGTACGTTTTCAGGAAAAGCACTTTGCAAATTTTTTCCCAATTTTTTCAAAACTTTTATTATTTTTTTTATTTCATTAACATTTGAAGTTTCATAAAATGTCTATGGTAACGCAATATCTTTGGTAGTTTTTTTTAAAAAAGAGCATCTTTAGTGGAGAAACACAAAACCTGTCACGACCATAACAGACGTTTAAATGAATATTAAAAATAGTTAATATTATTTTTATAACTATGTTTTGCTATAAACTAATTTACTTTTATGACCATTATACAATAAAAAGGTCACTGAGCTTTTGGTATATTTGGTCTTTCTATAAAAAAATAAAAAAAACTCAAAAAATTGAAAAAAGCCAATAAAATCTTTCTAAGTTTGTATAACTCCGAAAAAACTTACCTGAGACCCGAAAAATCGTTATGTTTGTATAGAGGTGTGCTTCTTTTGTGTATAAAACATTGAAATATGACGATATTTTAGTTTTTGAAATTTTTATGATAGAAATCGTAAACGTGATGGTCAGGGACAAGCGGTACGGTCGTGAATTTTCTGAAATAATCTAAATCTTTCTAAACAATCCTTCAATTATACTGTTAGTTATAATAAAAATATGTGTTTCAATTGAACTAAACTGTTCAATTTACAATTATATTAAAGTTATTGTCACGACCAAACACACTATAATCCATAAGGCTGGATTGGTCGTGAAAAAACCCGCGATGGTCGTGAAACTTTGGTCGTGAAATTACGTGTTATTTGGCTCTGTTCTGGCGGTAGCCCTGCACCTCATGTTCGAGGATACAAAGTGGACTTCTAGGTTAATCTAGCAATTGAAATATCTTATAAACAAAAATTAACACCATGTCTACTTCATCGAATGACTACGTACGGTCATGGACACACCAAAATTACAAAAAACACTATCTTTCCTTTATTAATCTTGTAATTCCTCCTTTCAACTCGAAACGGCCGGCACTACAATCCTGACGTACACCCCGAACTAGTCTCTAAAACCAACTGACTCCATCGACGCCAGGCTTGCCACTGTCGTGCTCCAAAGTTGAAAATTTTTCCCAAATGGTCGTGACGCCAAATCGAGGGACAGACTTATTTTGTCATGGTAGTCAGTTTGCAATGACAATAAAATTATATTATGCTCCTTTTTTGTGAGTTTAATAACCATTGATGACATAAAAATATGGCTTTATATATTTCGGCATGAATAATTAGTCTAAAAACAGCGTGAAAGTTGGAAAATGTACCCTAGGGACACGTCATGGTCGTGAATTTCGAGACTTTAAAAATACGAAAAAAATACCTAGAACCTATTTAAAACCAAATAAATGTGTGTAACATGTTGCCCCCGTCCCAAAAAATATTAAAACACATAATAATAAACTACAAATCCAGTATCTACGAAGTAAAAGGCCAGGGACATGAAAACGTACGTTTTTAAATTTTCACTCATTTACTTAAACAGAATTGAATAAGCATGAGTATTTACTTGTACTTCTAAAAAGCCTTTCCAAGAAAGTATATACCCTCAGAAACCTATAAATTTGGTGTGAATAACCACCAGCAAATACTTGCCTAAAGAGTAAATACTTGTTTTTCAACTAGTTATCAGTAACCCATGCTTGTTTAAGTTAACTTGTTGATAAATGCATGTAACACATTCAGTATGGTGTAATACACTTATTTAAATTATGTATGACACTAGTGATTTCCGCAAAATAATGCTTGGGTTGAAGATGGAACCTTTGTGGTATTCCTTCGTTATGTTCAAGCTATTTGTTAATGAAAATCCATCCACAAGTCTCAATAATGCAAAACCTTCACATTTTACATGTTTAAATGAAGGCCTTAGACCTTCAATAATATATATATTTATCATATATAGCCTATAATATATATATATATACTTGTACTGTATAATGTTTACTTTAAAATGGAGTACATACTTGCAAGTATACCCTCATATCCGATAGATCAGTATACCACCTCATTTAGGAAGTAGTACCTGGGGACCAAGCTTTGCTCGGGGAAAATCATTAGTTTACTCTGAAAACAGTTTAGTATTGCAGATACATTAATCCACTCCCAAACTCTACACTGCTTACCTTTACTACTTCCTTCACCACTCCCTACGTTGTGGACCTGTTTGCCCTCATTTTAGATTTGCAGATACAGACAGTTCCCACACTCTGCACTGCTAGCCTTACTACTTCCTTCACCATTTCCTACGTTATGGACCTGTTTTCCTCCCTTCTCATAGCATTTTAGGATTGCAGATACCCTAATCTAATCCCCATTAACAGTTCCCACACTCCAGACTGCTCACCTTTACTACTCCCTTCACCACTTCCTACGTCGCAGACCTGTTTCCCTCCCTTCCCATAGCATTTGAGGATTGCAGATACCTTAATCTAATCGTCATAAACAGTTCCCACACTCCACACTGCTAGCCTTTACTATTATTGATAAAAAAAGTCCTCCTACAATGTATCCAGTAATCTTCAGTATCATCTTTGCTCAATAGTAACAACTGATGTTTTTCCTTTTGTACTGTATTTTGTAATTGCTAGTATACTGTGGATAGACTACTAACAAGTCTTTTGTTTACTTTTTCCTTGTTATTCAATTCAACTAACATGGTTACTTAGCAACCCATAAGACTTTCAGTTTCATTTTTCTACGTAATTAGAATTTTGTTGGCAGTTCTAACTGCAATAAACTCATTTTTAGACCAAAAATAAACTATTTACAACATTTGAAGACAATCGTCGGAGCCGTTTTCGAGATCTTGGTGCAAGCATACATACATACAAGCAAACATTGCTCGTATTAGAGTATAGGATTTACTTGCAAGTAAAGAGTCGCTTTTATTCACAAGAGATTACCTGAACGATGAATACTTGCAAGTATTTACTCGCAAGTAAATACTTGCTGTACTTTTTTGTATTCACTCGGCCCAGTGGTATGCTAGTGAAATCTTTTACTGAAATAAAAGTTTTTGAACTTGAACACACACACTGACATCCCAGATATTTTCACAGAGAACCTACAAACATAAACGTAGACCCATGTTGAGTAACTTGTGACACTGACAAACAAACAAAATAAACAAGTAGGCCTATAGAAAATTCACAAGAAGATATTTCTCATTTAAAATAGCCTAATTTTTATGTTCATTTTGTTGTTACAGTTTCCAAGATGAAGAAAATGTTGTAAATAAATGTAAATATTATTTGTGTGTGTTAGTGTGTAATATAATATGTGTTAAATTGTCGCTTTTGAAGAAGAATTTATTTTGAAGACGAAGACCAGGAATTTTAACACGAGGTATGTTACTAGTTTTAAAATGTTCACAGCTGAAAATAGGCCTACCTGTAAGCTATAATTTAGAATGACATGGAATTAAACTTTTTCTTTCTATACTTTTGTTATTTAAACAGTGTAAACAACAAGTAATAATAGTTAGGATTTTTATGTAATTCATCTTTATTTGGACTTATATAGCTATTTGTAATTTTTAATAATTATTCTAGAAATAATTTTCAATTAACATATTTAGACTTATATTTAACATTAAACGGCTACTGTACTTTGTTCCCGCGTAATTTAAAACAAGCTCGGTGATGACAGAAGCAGAAACCAGCGGTCAGATGTTTAGTTCGGATTTCAATTCCGCTGTCCCGTTTCTAGACAGACGAAAAAAAGGTGGTGACGGTCTGACGGCAAGGTCTCGTGTCGACCGCGAGCAGTGGCCCGGCAGCACAATTTTTATTTCAGCTGCAGTTATTTTAATAACAATAAAATGAGAGCATTCTATTGGCTGAGGGAACACCAATAGCGCAATGAAACGATACGCAGCAATCGGCCTTGGTGGTCCAGTGGTTAGCGTGCTGGGCTATGAATCTTGTTGTACCAGGTTCGAAACTCATCGGGGGCATAGACTTTTTGTCTAAGATTTTTGCATTATCAGCAAGTTTGGTTAGTTTTGTTAGGTTATAACAGTTAAATTTTATAATTAAAACATTATAAAATTGAATTTGAGCTATTTATAGTTTTATTTTATGAACAGAACTATTTTTTCGATTAGTAAACCTTCATTCAATTTTTTCATTATCAGCAAGTTTGGTTAGTTTGGTTAGGTTATGACAGTTTAATTTTATAATTAAAAAATATAAAATTTAATTTGAGGCATTTATAGTTTTATCTTATGAACAGAAATAGGTTTTCTATTAGTAAACCTTCATTCAATTTTGTCATTATCAGCAAGTTTGGTTGGTTAAGTTAGGTTATGACAGTTTAATTAAATAAATAATTATATATTTTTTTAGTTTTAGGCCTATAATAATTTTTTTTTAATTTCTAATTTTTAAACTCTCATTTTGTCCGTATTAAAAAACTGCAGCTGAAATAAAAATCGTGCGGCCCGGCAGGTGGCTGTTGCCAACCTCCCAACAAAAATGCGACGGCCAGCGTTGGTCTCGGCTAAGCTTGATCTCGGCTAACGCTCTATGTCGTGAACCCATTTTAGACCGTCGGTTAAAATTGGTCGAGATCAACGATAACGTCGATAACCATGGGCCACGAAACCCCGTACTCGTGAACCGCCTCTACAAGTTGTAAAACTTAATATGTTTCATACATTATAACATTACTATAACATTACATATAACTTACTTGTTATAACTGAACACGGTCTCGATCAATCCAGAATCACCAGCACTCATTTGGTAAACTACAAACTCGCTGCATATTTTTGTAGGGAGCATCATCAAAAAGGTGGCTGCGCTATTTACATACATAAATCCTTTGGCTTTGAGGTTGAAGAAATTGAAACGAGACGTCATTGCCTTGAACTTGTTTGTGAGATGGCCGGCATAAAAGTATCTCTCAAAGGAGGAAGACACTTGTACCTGATCGGCGTCTATAGGCCTCCTGGAGGCACTCTTGACGAAGCATTGGCGCGAATATCAACCCTTTTGGAAACACTCCCGAGCAGTGCCCCTATATGCATAGTTGGTGACCTGAACATTGACAGTCTCAAAGCATCAAAGGAGAAGGAAAATCAAGCCCTTAATGATACTCTTGCGTCCTTTGGCATATACAGAGCAAATCTGCCACCAACAAGAATCACTAGTATTTCTGAATCATCGATTGATGTCGTCTGCACTAATCTAGACCCAAAACAGGTCAATATCAAAATAATGCACGAACACATATCAGACCACAGTGGTCAGCTTTGCGCTCTGAACTTACCTGCAAAAACTACAACTCAGCCAATTTCTTCTCGCAGAAAGTTAAGCAACCATAATCTGTCACAGTTAAAGGCACTTCTAGCTGAGGAGTCGTGGGATAACGTCTTTCAATCGGTTGATGTGAATGAATCTCTCTCACACCTCATGAGAACTCTGAGATTGGCTCTAGATGCATCATGTCCGTACAAAACAACAAGAGGTAAAAATGCTCGCCAAAAAATGTTCCAGTATGATCCAGATGTACATTTACTGAAGGCCAATTTCATCCAAGCCCAGAACAGGTTCCTGATCACCGGAAGAGAATGCGACAAACTTGAAGCCAATCTGAAGAAGAAGTCTTACGATTTAAAACTAAAGTCTTCTAGGAAAGCTGCAAGTGAAAAGGTAATCTCAGAATCGTCAAATAAAAGCAAGGCAATCTGGAATATTATAAACTCAGAAAGAAGAGCATGTGATAAGCCAAGAGATCCTACCTGGAGATTGAATACATCAAATGAACTCGTTGAAGACCCCAACGTGATTGCAAACGTGTTCAATGAATATTTCACGTCTATAGCTGAAGAAACACTTAGAGCCAACCCTTCACAGAAAAATGACCAGCAAATCCATCAGCTCCTCCAGCCACCTATGGATCACCTTGGGTTGGTTTTGTTTCATCCAGCAACTAATGACGAGATCCGGAATATAATAAGAACTCTAAGGCCAACCTCATCAACTGGAGTGGACGATATTTCCTCCAGGATGTTGAAGTTTTGTGAAGATGAGCTCTGTTTACCATTGACCGATATTGTCAATAAGTCCTTGTCTCAAGCAACCTTTCCTTGTGCCATGAAAATCGCAAAGGTCTACCCTCTTCATAAAAAAGGGAAAACTGATGAAGTGGGCAACTATAGGCCAATTTCCTTGGTCCCCACGTTTTCAAAGGTGCTGGAGAGAGTTATTCTGGCCCGTCTCCAGAAGTATCTACACCAGAAGAGCCTTCTGCCAAAGGGACAACATGGTTTCATTCCTGGCAGATCCACAATCACTGCTGTGACAGATATAATCGAACACATCCTGGACAACTTGGAATATGGAAATACTGTCTGTGCAGCCTTCCTGGATCTCAGCAAGGCGTTCGATTGCCTGGACCATCAACGCATCATAGAGAAACTTCGAACTTTTGGTATAGATGGTTCAGCACTCGCCTGGTTTGGTTCCTACCTCTCCAATAGACAGCAGCTAGTTGAAATTAGGCACACTGCAAATGGAACAACAAGCGTGGTAAAATCTAAGCTGTTAGACGTATCGAGGGGAGTGCCACAAGGTTCGGTTTTGGGCCCAGTACTGTTCGCACTGTTTTCAGCAGATTTCCCTGATTACATGGATCAGCATAGCCACACCGTCATGTTTGCGGATGACTCGGTACTTTTAACCAGTAACAATGAACTGGAGACCCTTGAGCTAAACAACCTTCTCGCCATCAAAAGAGCCATGGATTACTGTGCCAACAATGACCTGGTTTTCAACAAAAACAAAACACAGCAAGTATTCTTTGGGAAACTTAAGGACGACGTCACTTGCCACCCTAACATACAAGCTACCGAGTCAATAAAACATCTTGGAATAATCCTGGACCAGGAACTGCGCTGGGGTGCCCACATCGACCATCTCTGCCAACGACTCAGCTCCTCCATCTTTGCTCTAAGAAGGATCAATAGTATTGCAACAGCCGATGCAACACGGGCAGCATACCACGCACTCGTTGAATCCCATCTTAGATATGGTATAATTCTATGGGGAAACTGTGCAAAGGAAGTAACTCAGCGAGTTTTTGTTCTACAAAAACTTGCTGTGAGAATTCTCGGGAGCCTCCAGCAGCAAGAGAGTTGCAGGGGCGTCTTCAAGTCTCTCCAAATCCTTCCGCTGGCCGCCATTTACATCTGTGAGGTTGTTGCCTTTTCTACTTCCCTTAACCTCCCGAGGAATTCAAATATCCATCAGCACAATACCCGGAACCAAGCTAATTTCAACCTTCCCGTCCACCAAACCTCCAGATTCTCTAAGAAGCCATCCTATGCTGGGTCCAGACTTTTTAACCTGCTCCCAATGGATATCAAAGCCGGCAACCCTGGGACAATGAAGAGAAGACTTCGGAAATGGATGCTCGAAGAGCCTGTTTACAGCATCGAGGAGTTTGAAGCCCGATGTAGAAGAATGCCACTCTTTTAAAAAAGAAGCCAAAGACATAAAAAAAATAACATGTATTTAATTTTTACTTTTGTGACACTATTTCTAAGCTTGATGCTTATGTAATAAAGTTCTCTCTCTCTCTCTCTCTCTCTCTCTCTCATTTTAGAGAAATTGTGGAATAGCTTATAACTTTTCGTGAAACTGTGGCATAGCTTATAACTGATTATAAGCTATGCCACATTTTCAAGATTATAAGCTGTGGAACAAATTCCGTTATTCCGTTTATAAGCTATGCCATACCATCAAGATATGAGACCCCACGCTTTCATTGACCTATTCTTTGTTCTGTTGTCCGTTGCCCTGCTATTCTAACATTTCTGCAATTCAGTCGTCTAGGCTAGCCATATGGTTTTGTAAAAAAGTAAGCTATCATATGTTTTCTTTTTTCTTAGTTTCTGCTGTAATTCGCAGAGATTCGCTGCTGGTGGTGCTGTGCTGCGTGCTGTCGACCTTTTACCCCTGGACTCCTGGGTTCAGTCGTATTGATAGATTGAGATAAAACATTGTTCAACTTTGTTTTAGTTTAGAGGTGGATTTAGTATATTTAATTCTGTCGAAATGGCTTCAGTACGAGTATTTTCGAGATTTGCTGGTAATAGTCCTCAGTTAATGGAAGATTAATAGTAAAACATAGTAGGCCTAGGCCTAGTTTACCTTTACCGTGTAGGCCTAGTTAAATTTAGCTTAGGACTAGAAGCCTAGGCCTACCTTTGGCATTAACCCTAGATCTGGCGATCATTTTATTCACCAGTGGCGGGTATATTTTGGCACTTTTGTAGTGGTATCATATATTTTGCCACAGAATATTTATTTGTGAATATAAGTACACACATAAGTTATATATATTTTCTATTTCAGTGATGATTTTAGAATGTAATAATGTAAAAATATTCTTTTCCTAGCAATGCGTTTAGGCGTAGTAGCAAAAGGTTTGCAAATCTTTGGATTATGCAAATTAGAAATTTCAAAAGCAACCCACAAGAAAACCACAAAATAATTTTTTTACACATTTTGTCTAAATGTAAAAGTTGTGTGAAATATGATTCCCTAAGTAGAAATATCAATGTTTTTTTAATACTCATAAAAATAAAATTATAAAAAAATAAATTCTACATACATATTTTCTTTGTTGAAAAACTACCAAATTTCTTTTTGTCACGTAGGAAATAATAGAATGCATAAACAAAAAATGAAATGGTACTGTACAATAGGTAATAAAAAGATCTATCTGAAAATATATAGTAATATTTAGTTGAATTCTAAAATGTCGGAGAAATTTACGTCGGAATGTAAAATTTTGAAGATTTTTTAACGAAAACATAATATTTATGACATTTTTAAAAACAAATACAATTTTTACAATCAACCTTATAGATTCACAGGGAATTTATTGTAGTTTCAGAATAATGTACTAATATTGTATACAATTTAATTGACAATCACCAAAAACAGCTGTTTTTGTAGTCAGGTGACCAAAACTTACCACCGCCAAAATCGATTTTGAACTCTCTAGTTTTTCAAACTATGTTTCTCGCTACATAATACTCACTCAATAATGTTTTATGCATGAAAATGAATCCTCAGAATCTCACCTTTCTAATGGTATAAGATTTATTGCGTTTTAAAACTGTTTTCATATTTTAATAATAGAAAAAGCCCGACCCTTGTCAACTTGGTCTATAATCGACCAGCGCCACTGAGAACTCACGTTTTAGTGGTCGAAAATCGACCAGAGCCAGATAGAGGGTTAAAGACTTAGCCAAGTGAAGGCCTAAAGTTAGGTGCTAACGTAATACTAACTTATGTAATCTTAAGTTTAAATTTGCAGAATTTAGCCTATCCATAAACTTACTTAAACTAAGTTTTTCAGTTAGGCTAGGGTAACCTATAGTCTCATAACTGGGCGGGGTACAGTTTCTTAACTGGGCTATGCTAATATCGATTGAAACTATCGAATTGAAAATATTGATTAATAAACAATATTTTTAAATATATTTATTATCAAATTAAACTATCTTAACCTAACCTAACCAACCAAACTTGCTGATGGTGGAAAAATCGCATGAAGGTTTACTAATCAAATCGATAGTTTCAATCGATATTAGCATAGCCCAGTTAAGAAACTGTACCCACTGGGCGGGGTGGCGGAATTGTACCCCCCTGGAATTGTACCCCCACCATTTGACTCAGACCTCTTCATGCACTGAAATCATAATGGGCAAATATTTGAAATATCAAAAACGCGATATTATGTACTTTTTTGATGTCTACTTACAGTATTTTTCACGCTGAATCCAAAAATGCAATCAGTTTTTGTCGGAGAGATTCCTAAATGATCGTAAAACGAAGGTCAACATTACGAGTCTAAGGTTAATTCAGGTATACTGATGGCAATATGGCGTGGTCTGGACGGGTCCGTCTGTGGACTGAGTACTGAACTGACTGAGTGAGGAGGAGAGCAAACAGCTGTTTGTATTCGACTTAATGTGGAATGAAATCAATTCGTTTTGAAACCAGAGAGAATCAGTTCTTATTTAGGCATGTGAGCATTTTTGATATCTTCCTCACATGCCTTTTCGGACATAAAATTCGATTTAAACATTACTATTAAGGTTGGGTTGGGTTAGGTTAGGTTAGATTAGATTATGTAACATCTTATCAATTGCTGATACATCAAATTATGCACTGTGGCACGTTTTCACTTTTAGACACAATGGGATTATGTACCTTGGGATTATGAACTATGGCACGTTCATTAACAGACGTTGAGGCATTAGTCAATGGTTCAGGATTGGAACGAGGACGATGATCATGTCGGATCATGCTTCTATTATTACTGTTATTTTACATGAATAAATTCTATTTTGTTCTATAATTTATGTTGATGTGATTAATAGTTTATGTATCGTAGTTGATCTATTGTATTTTCTAAACAGCACCAAAGTCCATTTTCTTTTAAAAATCTAGTTATTGCATATTGTAACTCTGATTTTGCTCTCATGGCGTCTCGTGTGTGGTTTTGTCTGTTATTATCGAATGTAAACAACTGACAGCTGTTTCCACTCCACAATCCTTCCTCCCCTTTAAGTGTTAGTCGCCACTAGAACTTGGACTCGTCCATACCACAAATATGTGAATATTACAACAAAACTGAAGCTAAATATTAATTACTTAACTGTACGGTCATTTTAGGAATCTCTCCGACAAAAACTGATTGCATTTTTGGATTCAGCGTGAAAAATACTGTAAGTAGACATCAAAAAAGTACATAATATCGCGTTGTATAGACATACCAAATAATTACCTCATAATGGACTTGATTGTAAAACCTTTATAATATGTGATTTTAAATTCAAACTGAAAACGAACTCAACTAGGCCTAAAAATAAAATAAGTTAGCCTAAATCCAATGTAGGCCTATGTGGGCTATCAAATTAAAAGCTTTATTCCTTTAATCAAAAAATAGTTTAATCACCATTGTTGCCCTAGTTTGGAATATTATGTTTAGGAGCTTCTCTATTGTGATTACCACGTAAAATCAAAACAATAAGTTAGGTCCTATTTAGGTTAGAAATTAAAGGTGAATCACACTCGTGTGATTTTATCTTATCACATTGCTAAGTTACATCTGATTTCCAAAGCCAATATAAGTTAGGTTAAACTCGTTTATATTTTAGCATTAACTGAAGAGAGAATTTGGATGGAATAAGTTAGTGTTATGTAGGCTATAGGCTTCAAAATCGATCCAACACATGTCACTTTAGATGGCAATCACTACTAGGCCTAAGTTACTGTATATTTCAATGATACCACATTAGTTAAGTTTATTGAAAGACATTTGAAGATGTTACTTATAGGGGGGTACAATTCCAGCCCGTACACTAGCCAAGCTACCTGTCCAAGAGTGGGGTACAATTCCGGGGGTCACAATTCCACCCCGTACACATTTGGTTATCTGATGGGGTTACAATTCCAGGGGGTACAATTCCACCTCGTACATAAATAATTTGATGTTGGCAGGGGGTACAATCCCGGGGGTAACTTACAATTCCAGGGCCCTGTTTCATAAAAATACTAGTCTAGTAATTACTAGTCTAGTAAATACTAGTCCCGTATTTACCTGTCCTACTAATTTGTGTTTCATAAACGTTTTTATACCGCTAGTAAATACTAGTGTATTTTACTAGTCACGTGACCAAAAATACTAGTCACGTGACCAACTTTACAAGGTAAACTTTCAAAACAAATTTCTAACCTCAATCACGGGTTTTCTGGCGCTTTATAAAGGGTTTAAATTTTGTTTTCATTTGATACAAAAAGTAAATAGTTGTAGAAACGCAGTGTTTTCTTTGAATTAATAACTATATAGACACATAAGTAAAACAATCACATATTATTTATCAAAACGCTATTACTTATGTTCATCAATGACCCCGCCGACGCGCCGGCGCGGCGCGGCGTCGCGTCGCTGCAATCAACACGGTGATTGTGGTAGCCGGTTGTAGGCCTAGTTGCGCCGCTCAACAGTTGGGTGGAAATTGATCTGTTGCTGCCGCATTCGCTGTGATTTGTTTAGTTTTTGTTTTATTCTGACATATAAAATTAAGCTTGCTATGAGTAAAGAAAAGAAGGCTCAAATTTTGAATTTAATTAAATCGTCTAAGGACATTTTGTTAGGAACGTTTTCAAGTACCCTAACCTATGTTTTCAAATATTCGAATGCATAAGAATATTTGGGTTGAAAACCATCCTGTGATATTCTAATTTTGAGTCTACAAACCATATAATAAGCCTAAACGTTTATTGATGTAACAAATAATTGCAACGCCGTTACAAGCAATGGAAAAGTAGGTTTTCAAGTATTGTAAAACATGGCATATATGCGCTATTGCAGGGCGTAGCTCAGAGGTAGAGATTTTGCTTCTCATGTGGTGGGTCTCTGGTTCAAATCCGCACCACTCACTATACTTTAGTTCCATTAATTAAACTTTTACATGTTTTACATTAAAATAACAGTTCTAATCAACATCTAATTTTTTTATTACTTTGAATAACAAATTTGGAATATCAAAATAGATTAAAAGTAATGTTTTTATGATAAGCAGTTCAGTCCAACGCCCCAAAAATCAAATATAGGCCTACACAATTGTTAGTACATCACAGGGTTTTAGCTTATTTAGGGAAACAAATAATAAGCACCTAAAAAAATACAATGCAACTCCTCTTTAAAATTGTCTTACTATTATTACCTATTAAAATGTCTTTAAATAAAACCGAGAGCCTTGGGTGTAAAATAATCTGATTAATGTTGCAATGTTGGATACATTTTTGTACATCTTTGTATGCAATATGGTATGCGGTTTTAATTTGGTTTCTCTCAAAGCTTAAAAATCTTTTCTCTGTGATAGCTAAATAGTTAATATAACCATGAAATTTAACTCAAGTAAAATTATACTAAAATTTCACAGAAATTGATAACTTATAATTATAATTAATTCTAATAGGGCGATTGTACATACATTATAAAATTTAATTTCGCTCATTTTGTACAACGCCAAATTTATTAATTGTAATTTATATCTAATAATAATAATCATTTTAGCACTCACAGATCAATTTGTATCTTAAATTGCAAACGTGAGCCAATTCGCACTTGCAAAAAGAACTTAATAATTCATTTTTTTTTAAATGATGTGAGTAATGAAATAACTCTCTTTCCAAAAATACTAGTCTACTTAAAATAATACGGGTGTAGAGAGGTTGTTAGAAAATGGCAAGTATTTACCAGTGTAATTTACAAGAGTAAAACTTTATGAAACACATTGCTGTCTACACTAGTAAAAACCACTAGTAATACTAGTCCCTACACTAGTAACTAGTATTTTACCCTAGTAGGTTTATGAAACGTAGACTTGTAAAATACACTAGTATTACTAGTTAATGGACTAGTAAATACTAGACTAGTAGTTTTATGAAACAGGGCCCAGGAGGGTACAATTCCGGGCCGTACATCTCCTGAAATTTTTTATGTAATCATCCGGTTCACTGATCACTTTTCCACATTAAATATATTAAGTTAGATTCCATTAAAATCAAAGTGTACGGGGTGGAATGATGCCCTTAGGCGTGACGTCAAAATTACGTCGACAATCGGTGGGGGGTACAATTCCGGCCACCCAACTGGGCTACACTAATATCGTTTCGATTAGTAACTTAAAACTTCATTCGACTTTTTCATTATGAGCCGATAAGGTTAGGTTATGACAGTTTCATTGTTTAATTGATAGCCTATAACACGGTAACATAATAATATATATAGGCTATTTTTAATTGATATTTTCAATCAATAGGTTCAATCAATGGTAAATATGCAATTTAGGGTTTGTACGTGTTTATTGAACATTTTTTTCATTCTAGGCCTACCATACTTGAAATTTTACGCTGATTCCGACCATAACGCGGAAAAACAACCAAAACGACCAAAAAATATTTTGTTACCAAAACATGTCATGTGGGTACTCAAACTAACCGGAATATAAAGCAGATCAGGATTATGCGAGAATGTTTTGGATCCGAAGTCATACAAGCAAGATTTTCACAAAAATCTGCAATGTTATTTTGTATTTTTGCTCAAACTTTTGTCTGTATTAAAACAAGCTGTTACCCACGGGCTTCAACCCGTTTGACTTCAAAGTATTATAAAAAACTATTGATTGGTTAAGCAAATTTCAAGCAATTCCAAGCAAATTTCCCATAATTCACCCGACTACCCATTATTTTCCGTTCAGTTAGCCTTTTTAACACTTTAAATAACCCTTTCCCCCGCCTAATTTTCCGATGATAAACCACGTTAGATGTATCCCCCACCCAAAACCCCGAATTCCCACCTGTCCCCTAGTGAGTTGGGGTTATTGCTGGTAGTATCACATTTTCGTGAAAATTTTGCTTGACGTTTGATCCAAAGAATTTTTGCATATTCGTGATCTGCTTAATATTCCGGTTAATTTGAGTACATACATGACGTGTTTTGGTAAATTAAATATTTTTGGTTGTTTTCCCGCGTTATGGTCGTTTTACGCGGAAAAAAGACATCATTTTCGGAATCAGCGTTGAATTTAGAGTAGAATGAAAAAAAAATTCAAAAATCGCGTGCAAACCCTAAAATGCATATTTACCCAATCGATATTAGCGAGCCCAGACAAGAAACTGTACGGTACCCGATTATAATTTTTTTACAAAAAGCCCTTGATAGTCATAGCTTAAAATGTGCATAACAATATGACTATATATGATCAAGATAACTTATTAGTCCTTCATCATGTGTAAAAAAGAATATCTGATAATGTATAGAATGTAAGAATATCATGATAATTACGGTATATTGAACTAATAATTTATCTGATAATATATAGGCCTATTAGGTTCTCTTTCAAAACACCTATTAACCCTCAAGTGCTAATGCAAATTGCCTTTAGCGCTGACATTTTCTGTGTGGTCGCGCAGACTTTTTGAAAAATGGACATAAAAATTACTTTTTCAACTTAAAATACCATGTAGGCCCTACCAGTATATATATTCCTCTTCTATGCTCAGTACCGGATTTAGGGTACCTGCCGCCCTAGGCCAAATTACTTGAGCGGCCCCCACCCCTACGGGGGAAATTCCTGGCGATTGCAGAAAATAAATCGTGAACATCTCCCGTGGGCTGCAATCACGGAGACATCATCATCAACACCCATGACCATGGGAAAATCATTAACATCTCCCGTGGCCCGCAATCACCGGGACATCATCATCGTCACCAGTTCTTTAGGTTGAAAAATGATACTTTGAACAAATGATAACTTCTAACAAGACAAAAACATTTTTGTAAATGAGAAGGAACCCCTTGTGCCGGGCGCCCTCCGCGGTCGCGGACCTAGGCCTGTCGACACCAGCCACCGTGGTAAAACCGTGAAAATCTCCTGCGAGCCTCAATCACGGGACATCATCATCGACACCTGCGACTGCGACAAAATCGTGATTACTTCCCGTGGGCCGCAATCACGGGGTCATCATCAGCATCATCGTTAACTTCTCCCATGGGCTGCAATCACGGGGACATCATCATCGATACAAGTGACGATGGCAAAATTGTGAAAATATCCCGTGAGCCGCAATCACGGGGACATCATCATCGACACAAGTAACGATGGCAAAATCGTGAACATCTCCTGTGGGCCTCAATCACGGTTGCAACGTCATGGTTACTATCTCCCATGTGCTGCAATCACGGTGACATTATCATCGTAACCCACGACCGCGGCAAAACTGTGAACACCTCCTTTGAGCCGAAATCACGGCGATATCATCTTTGTCACCCGCCACCGCGGCAAAATCATGAATATCTTCTGTGGGCCGCAATCGTGATGACATCATTAGCGTCACCTGCGACCACGGAAAAGTCGTGAATATCATCATTGTCACCCACGATTGCGGCAAATTAATAACTAATAAAAAAATACATTTTTTTTAGAAAGATTATTGTCAATCCATTGTGGCCCCCTTTTTCTTGCGGCCCTAGGCCACGGCCTAGTTGGCATATCCGGCACTGTCTATGCTATATAAAAATAAACATACTCGTTATCCTGTTAGCAAACAACAGAGATGTTTACAACGACTTTTGTGAACCGTTGCATAATCGCCGCAATCGCGACTTGAGCACTACACCTGTTACTGAATATTGTCACAATCGCGACGATGAGCACTTCGAGGGTTCAAATTAAAGATATATCGGAAGTTTCCAAACCTAATTGATAACTTAAATAGGTATGAGATGGAGAACAAAATCACAACTTGTGGAATGCTAAGGCTGTTTAGGTGAGGTGATTGATCGTAGTAATATCACCATTACCGGTACTTATGTGAGGTAAATAACATGCTCACCATTCTCATCATTGTGAGTCACACGGTTGGTCTTAGAATCCTATCAAACTAAGTTGATGTTAGGTCAGCGCACGTGATAGAGTTTTAAGAATAGTAGGCTACTGTCATTGATGACTTGGTGTGTTTTTTTACTGATGTCAACAACTGTTTTTTTATTTTTATTATGTTGTCTTAAGTTGTAAAGAAAGCAAATTTTTTAATCAGTAATTTATTTTGTTTGATTTTAAAGTAGGATACGGACTGATATAAGGCAGCTAAAGGGGTAGGTATAAATTATCGGGGCTCCCATTAAAGTAAAATTAAAAACACGAAATCATATTGAGATGTGGAAGTTTCTTGTAAATGCATCATAATAATCGTCAAGGTATTTATTCTCTAAACAAATTTTTATTTTGATATCAAATTTTATATTTTTTACCTCCTGAATACAAATATGCAACTATTTTTCACCGCAAATGAATCCTATTAGGCCTACTAAAGACATCACCGTTCAAATACATAACTTATAATTACAGTTTGTAAAAATTGTATTTAAAAACAAAAATAGCCTACTCTATCTGAAAAATAATGGTAAATTTGGATTCAGGAGGTAAAAAACTATAAAAAAGACATCAAAATTATAAATTCATGTGGAGGCATGTACTGATTGAACAATTACCATCAATTTCAATAATATGCAAATCCCTATTTCGAGCAGAATATACAAACTTGTCTAGTTGTATGAACAATCTATAAAAGTTACCGTATTCAATTTGACGTTACGTTAACGGTGCATTACAGATTTTTAGTCGTGTTGATAACATTAGGTACTGTTAACTTTTTACTGGAAAAATGTTTATCGCATTGCAGATTTTATATTAATTGTTTTTTTGTAGGCCTAATTAATGAAATAGGTCTAATATTATGTTACTATTTCAGCAAAACAGGTCTCAAATGTACGGTGCAATAGTACAACTTATGCAGCAACTAGACCAAATTTGAAACTAACCAGCCAAACAAAAGTGATTTGTCAAGGTTTTACTGGAAAACAAGGAACTTTCCACAGCAAACAAGCAATTGAGTATGGCACTAACATGGTGGGAGGTGTGTCCCCTGGAAAAGGAGGAAAAACTCATTTAGATAAACCCGTTTTTAACTCTGTCAAAGAAGTAAGTTTGTGAATTATAGATATAGGTACTGTACGATAGGCTATTTTGAATATGGTATACTAGTTTTTGAATTGTTATATTCCCTGAAGGCAATTTATTTCCTTATTTATATACTCAATAAAATAAGGGGTTTGTTTGTTACACCCTTTTTCCAGCCGTCCTGATAAATTGATTTTTACAACTGAGAAAAATAATTTGAAGCTTATGATCTAGCACACCTGCAAATGGTGATTAAGTTTAAAAGGTATTTCCCTTAGGGCTTTGCCTCCTCACGTTTGATTTTTTTCCTTGAGTCCATTTTCAAAGATCCAGTTAATCCAGCTGACCAACTTTCCTTATGATGGTTTAGATGTGAATTTTACTTCAACATCTGTTCCTTCAGTTGAATGTTTAACACGTTGAGTGCGGCCTACTGCCATAGCAGTAGCGCGGCACTGGCACTGCTCGTGGCCTACTGCTATATCAGTAGTGTGCTCGCCTGCCAAACATTGTGTCAGTATGAGCCCAGCACAGGGCTGGGAACGTCGTGATTGTTGCCAGATTGTAGCTTAGAATGCGAGCTTTATTTCGGTGTAGGTTGGTACTAAACATTCCCGTAAAATCCCGTCTGGCAATGTTTTTGTTCCGTTTTTGGGGATTTTCTCTATTCGAGCCATATTACAAAGACTCTGGTTGATGATCCAGGCAGTGCTGCTCCCTTTGGGTGTTTCAATGAACTACGTCCACTTTTGGGGTAACGCAGAACAATCACCACTGCTCTTTTGTGATTCGTCTTACTGAGATATTTCAATACCAATAGCGATCGCTGATTCAGTAGCGCGCCGGGGCTCCGCCCGCAGTTTAGGGAGCGCCATTGTAAACATTTTCAGCAGTGAACGTGTTAACAAGCAGTTAATGAGAGACCAAGTTAGACAGTTTATGAAAATGAATTTTAAATAGAATACTTAATTTATTTTCTTACTGAGGCCTAATTGAGGTCACCTAGAAAAAGCACTATATATATTGTAGATCTAAAGTCACCAAATTTATTGTAAACTAGCTGTTGGCCTGTCCTATGTACGGGAATCAAGTAGTCAATTAAAACTGGATATAATTCAAAACAGCTAGTTTACTTGCATAGAGAAACATTGTGGCAGTTTTAATAGGGAAAATCATCTTGTAAACAATCATGTGACCACCTGTTTCTTTCATCCGAATAGGCCTATATGATATTAGGATACAACAATTTTACAGTAAGAAAGGGATTGTGTTGATTTGAAACGCTTTGAAGTGAGATTGGTCAATTCACACACACTGGTTTAAAGCACAGTAGCTACATATCACATTCCATTTCATACTATTACTTACCAGACCTTATTTTACCTCAGTGGCCACTGAACCTATTAAGAGGATTTTGGCCTCAGATTCTCTTCTACCCGGTATAGAGAAGTCTTTTCTTGCTTGGTCCTCCAAGTGGTCGTCTTACTTGTGGTAGGTACCTACTTCTTGGAATACATTTTTAAAAGTTGATTTATCTTCTCTCCTCCACGCAAAGCCTGTCCTTCCGAGCCTTTTACTTCTGGAAAGCACCCATATATCTGGGTGTTTAAACATTCCTCCTAGCTCTTTGTTCTTTTGTATCTTAACCTCCGTTATCTTGAAATGGTCCGTATATTTTCTTGGAACTCTATTCTCAAATCCAGCAATAAGGTTTTTCGGTTCCATGGTCAAGGCCTGATTTTCTGAACCATATAGTACTACAGGGAAATATGGTCGAATTTAATTTTTGCTGACACCCAGCAACTTATTGGACAGTTTTCTTAAGACCTGAGTCACCAGTTGACATTGGCATTACCCACCTAAGATTTGGTATGCCGACATAGTCCTGACATATTAAATAAATCGTCCATACCTATCCTTTATATCAATTTCTCTGCATTAATTGCTAAATAAAGAAGTAAACAAAGAAAAGTAAAACAATAACAGATAGTTTGTTTTGAAACAGCCGTTTGGTTAAAATAACATTCTTATAGAAAAGAACTTGTCACCTGTAGAAAGAATAATAAAAAAAACACCTAGTAAGCTAGCAACGTAATTTGTCTATGTTTATTATCCATAGCATTATCCGTTCAACTATCCGTGATCACTACTCTAGTAGGGTTGTCCTCTTGTTACACTCAATGTGCAAAACACATTTAACTCTGCAAGATAGTGTGATATGCTGGACGCTCTGGAGAACCCCTTCAATGTCCCGGCATACCTCATGCGCATTATAGAGGATTACCTTTGGTTCCGCCTCCTCATGCATGATACTACAGAAGGCCCGCGGACGATGAGGGTCACTTCTGGTGCTGCCCAAGATTCCATGTACTCGGCCCGGACCTCTGAAATGTTGCCTACGACAGCCTCCTTAGGTCTAAAATGCCCGAGGAAACTGTTTTAGTTGGGTACCCAGATGACTTTGTGGCTTTAATAGCTGCTCGTTGTGTTGAGCTGGCCCAGCTAAAATTAACTCGAGTCATGCAAACTATAAACTGTAAGGGTTTTATTTTTATAAGGACGTTATTTTAATTCGAAAGACGATTTTATTTTATTTAGAAGACGATTTTATTTTATTTAGAAGACGATTTTATTTTATTTAGAAGGAAATGTTATTCTACTTAAGGAGATAGTTTTATTTTGGAAATATAAAATAAAATTTGAACCCAAAGGTATATTTATTATTTCGTCGAGTATAAATACTTAATTTAAATCAAAAGCATATTTTGTGTTTAAAGCCGAGGCGGTCATTGTTGTTGTCGGGTCGTATCAGTTGTTAAGAGCGATAAGGCGCGGACGAGCACGCACCGTCGAGCTGCCCGTCCAAGCGCGC
Organism: Macrosteles quadrilineatus; assembly: GCF_028750875.1. Lineage (NCBI taxonomy): Eukaryota > Metazoa > Arthropoda > Insecta > Hemiptera > Cicadellidae > Macrosteles > Macrosteles quadrilineatus. The sequence continues at coordinate 68,322 of NW_026542781.1, read as the reverse complement.
TGGAACCTGCCGCCGTACAATACCTCGTGACCTTTGCACTGCTCCTGCCCTCACAGGAGGGTATATAAAGGGCTCTGGGTACGGTGGTAAGACAGTCAGGACCCAGCTCTCGTACGGTGCGGAAGGTAAGTTTAGAGTTAGTCGAGTGCGGCAGTATATGGTGCACCGCTAATCCGAAGTAAGATAAGTTTAAGGGAAACGTGTGCAATAGTTATATATTGCACCGTACGTTTAGGACGCGTGTGCAATAGTGATATATTGCACCGCATGGGGTTTAGAATAGGCGTTAGGGATTTCGGCCCACGCTTATTTTACCCAACGTCGAATTTCGGCCATCGAGGCATTAACTTAAGCGAACGGTAGGGAAACGTGTGCAATAGTTATATATTGCACCGTACGCATAGGAAGCGCGTGCAATAGTTATATATTGCACCGCTCGGGGTTAGAATAGGCGTTAAGTATTTCGGCCCGTGTTTATTTTACCCCACGTCAACTTTCGGCCATCGAGGCATTAACCAAATTTATTTCCGATCGATTACTAGGTCTGTGATAGCTGTGATGAAAAGAGTTGTACTGGAGTAAGCTTTTGCTTGACTCATACTCATTTCTGAGCTTAGACTTAGTAATTACGTTAAATCGAACCTTGGACGAAATTACCCACGCTTCGACTGTTTTATCCGGCAAACTTTTTTTGTGAGGTATGTTTTTGACACCCTGGTAATTTTAACCTCACAAAACGCATGGATGGCAGATCACGGTCTCTCACTCGCTTTGAACAAAACTGAGATCGTGATTCTGACCAAAAAGCAGATTGACATCAATTGTGTCGTTGAGGTTGGGGGACGTCGAAGTCCAGACTGTTCGTGCCGCCAAGTATCTTGGTGTCATGGTGGACACTAAGCTTGACTGGCGGGAACAGATATTCCGTATGGCGGACAAGGCCGTTAAGGTGATTTCTTCTCTTAGCCGGTTAATTGCCAATGTTGGAGGTCCTCGTTCCAGCTGCAAAAGGCTGTTGATGTCCGCAGTTCAGTCTGTACTCCTGTATGGTGCAGAAGTGTGGGCAGACACGCTCAATAAGGAGGCGTATAGGATGCGGCTCGCCAGATTGCAGCGTCAGGCACCACCCAGGGTAACATCCGCCTACCGAACAAGGTCTGAACTATCTTGGTGGTTGCTGGAGTAATCCCCGTCAAACTTTTGGCGGTGGAGAGGAAAGCGATCTATGAGCGGTGTGGGGAGGACCACGCAAAAACGGAGGAGCGCAACCGCAGCCTACTAGCTCTGGCAGGAGACGTGGGGACCTGGACCAGGAGACTTGTTATATATTTTCTATTTGCATTCCTCAACAATCATACTTTAATTTAAATATTTATTATTCCTGATATTTTTACTATTGTGATTATGAAAACATTGTTCTCAATACAAGACTCTTTTACAACACCATCTTGAAATAATTTATTCAAATATTAACTATCTAATATTCCTTCAAGTATTTTAAAGTGGCGACGAGGATGGGATATCTTATTCCATTACCGAGCTACACCTCTCCAATGTGGAAAATCACCTGCAGAATTGTACTTACACCGAAAGTTAAGGACAAAATTGGACATTCTGAAACCAATATTAAAATCGACTATTCGCAAAGATCGCCATTCAGTGCCTCGGTCCTTCAAAGATGGGGACAGGATACTGGTACGCATGGGAGAAGAGTGGAAATTTGGCAAAGTTGTGACCCGGCTCGGAGCTCTCCATTATATAATTCAACTTGATAGCGGTTATGTGTTAAAAAAAACACATAAATCAACTGAGGCGGACCGAAGTGCCAGAAATTGATCCCACGAAGAAGATATCAGGAAAGGATCACAGTCATCCACAGAAGACCCGTATGTCAGGGAAAACAAAATGGGAAACGTCTTCTACTAAAAAGAAAGTTTAATTTAATGAAAAGATTGAAAATGCAGACTTTACATTTTTTCCTCTGTTCAACACTACCAGTTATTCGTCCACCAGTCATGCATCAACCAGTAATCAACCAGACACATCTGTATATTATGGACTAACACCTTCACGACGACATACATCAAGACAGATCAAATGACCAACACGATACACGCCTTGAACACTTCCTCAGTGCGGAAGAATCTGTTATATATTTTCTATTTGCATTCCTCAACAATCATATGTTAATTTAAATATTTATTATTCCTGATATTTTTACTATTGTGATTATGAAAACATTGTTCTCAATACAAGACTCTTTTACAACACCATCTTGAAATAATTTATTCAAATATTAATTATCTAATATTCCTTCAAGTATTTTAAAAGACTGATTCAGCAAGTCTAACCATGGGTGGACCGATGGTATGGTGAGGTGGACTTACCTTACCCAGTTTATGACAGGTCACGGTTTATTTCTGGTTGTACCTGTTCAGGATGGGCAAAGCCGTGTCATCCGATTGCATCTTTGGCAATATGATGCTAATTAGTGGCTGGTTGTTACTGCATGGTGTCTACTCTCCGGGAAATTCGGGAAAACCGGGAAACCTCCGGGAATTTTATCTTACCTTGAAATGTCCTGGAAAACTCCAGGAATCCACCCAAACCTCCGGGAATCCGGAGCCCAGCCATCGGAATCGTCGCCTAACCGAAACACTACCGCTTTTGTTGCCACGATCGCGGGAAACGATTATCGGTGTTGCCGAAACCGCAAGATATGCTCACGGGTATTGCCGCGATCGCGAGTGACGATTATCGGTGTCGCTGAAACCACGAGATATGCCTACGGGTGTTGCCGCGATCGCGGAACACGATTGTCGATGTTGTTAAAACCGCAAGATATGTTCACGGGTATTGCCGCGATTGCGGGAGACGATTATCGGTGTCGCCGAAACCACGTGAGATGCCTACGGGCGTTGCCGCGATCGCGGGAAACGATCATCGGTGTTGCTAAAACCGCAAGATATGCGCACGGGTATTGCCGCGATCGCGGGAGACGATTATCGGTGTTGCTAAAGCCGCAAGATATGCTCACGGGTATTGCCGCGATCGCGGGAGACGATTATCGGTGTCGCCGAACCCGCGAGATTTTCTCACGGCTATTGCCGCGATCGCGGTAGGCGATTATCGGTGTTGCCGAAACCGCAAGATATGCCTACGGGAATTGCCGCGATCGCGAGAGACGGTTATCGGTGTCGCCCAAACCGCAAAATATGAATACGGGTATTACCGCAATCGCGAGAGACGCGTGAGATGCCTACGGGTGTTGCCGCGATCGCGGGAAACGATTATCGGTGTTGCTAAAACCGCAAGATATGCTCAACACGGGTATTGCCGCGATCGCGAGAGACGATTATCGGTGTCGCCGAAACCACGAGATATGCCCACGGGTGTTGCCGCGATCACGGGAGACGATTATCGGTGTCGCCGAACCCGCGAGATTTCCTCACGGCTATTGCCGCGATCGCGGTAGGCGATTATCGGTGTTGCCGAAACCGCAAGATATGCCTACGGGAATTGCCGCGATCGCGAGAGACGGTTATCGGTGTCGCCCAAACCGCAAAATATGAATACGGGTGTTGCCGTGATCGTTGACGGTGTGACGTTTTGTCGCTGATGTTGAAGATACTGCAAGATATGCTCACTGATATTCCCACAATCGCGGGAGATGATAACTGGTGTCGCCTTACCTACCAGTTATACTGTTTTATTATGTTGTATAAAATATTATTCTTTGGAAATGTTTTGTTTCAAATAATAATAATCATTATTAATAATAATAATAGCCTAATAATAATCATTTTCATTTATTAGCTGGTTGCGATTAGTTAAACGGGTTCCGATAGTAGCTCCTTAAAATTCAGGAATTTGTCTTGAATTCTCCTGGAAAACTCCTTGAATTTTTCAAACCAGGTTTAGTAGACACCATGTACTGATTGAACTCGTTGGGGATGTCTGTGGAATAATGGAAGAGTGCTATGGATGGGTGAGAGTTGGGACATAAGGTTAACCCTTCAAGGCGGGCGTTTTTTAAAGCCCACGGAACCCTGCTACGGTAGTTTTTGCCGTGATCGCGCCCATTATTTACAATACTTCACCGAAACTTAGTTTTCTCTGGTAGGATACATCATATCAATCTATTTTATTTATAAAATTGTATGTGAATAAGTAATCTACAAAATAATACCAAAAAATATAACATTAACATTAAAATTTTATTTAACATACCTTCAGAAGTTGAGTTTTGTGTGGTAGTCCTTGAAGCAATTGACAAGACACAGCGCTGCCCTACAATCTGGGCACCAGAAGGCTGTTTCTTTTCTTAACCCAGCTTTGTAGCAGACCACACACCTCCTTGTAGGTTTTTCCTTCTTCTCTGTTGGTGGAATGTGATCGATGAAATGTCTTTCAACGAGTCTAGCGGGCTTCGGTTCAATGCTTGGCCTGCCATGCACTGGTCTAGCTACCTCTGCCTGATAAGTATGGATTAGCTCCTTTATCAACTGTAGTCTGAATTGTAAATGGTCACATTTTGGGTTTGTAAACTTCCAAATAATATATGAGTTCAGAACTGAAATATTCATCAGCCGCTTGAATAGTTTTATATACCATTTTACTCCACGCTTTCTTTCTAGGAGGAAATTATGGAGCATTTGATCCCTAAGGTCTACTCCCCCCATCTGTTGATTATAATCATAAACAAGAACAGGCTTCTTGTGTTCTTTACCTGACTTGTTCCTTCTTTGCTCTATTTCATGATTATGAAATGTAGAAATAAGTGTGACAAGGCGTTTGTCTTTCCACTTCATTACCATAACGTTTTCGCTATGAAGAGCACATATTTCCCCCTTTCCTAGCTTGGCATTCTTTATTTCATCAGGAACATTTTTTCTGGAGAGTTTCAGTGTTCCACAAGTATCAGTCTTTTTGGATTTCAAAAAGCTTGATAGGTCTGGGGAGTTATACCAGTTGTCCATCCATACGGTGTGTCCTTTATTCAATAACGGTTCTAACAGCTTTATGACGATTGTTGTGGACTTGTTGCTATCAGGCGGGACTATGGGACATTCAATTGGTGAGTTCTTCCCAGTATACACAAGTAAGGTCCAAGTAAACCCTGAGGAGGATTCACACACTTCAAAAGATTTTATTCCGAATTGTGCTGATTTCAGAGGCAAGTACTGTCGAAAAAGAAAGCCGACCTTTCCACAGAGTTAGTGATTCGTCCATTGAAATGTTTTGGGACAACTCATAAGACTCCATAAACTTCTTGTTCAAATGTTCAATAATGGGATATATTTTGAAAAGTTTTTTTGGACCTTGGAATTGCGATAGTCGCATTGAAGCGCTGAAATGTAAATATTTGCTAATCATCTGGAAACGCTCGAAAGGCATGGTACTAGAAAAGATTGGGGTTTCGAGCAGAGGATTTTTACAGTAATATGTTCGAAGGCTTGGTTTTTGATCAATACCCATAAGCATGACAATACTAAAATAGATATAAAGCTCATTTTTTGTAACAGGCTGCCAAGCCCAGTCTCTGGATCGTCGTGCAAAAACCATTCCTTTCTTAGCCCTTTGCTGTTCCGCATAAAGATTTGTACTTGTTACAATGAGATTCATAATATCATCATCAAAATAAAATTGAAAAATACTTAGGGGACTATTAGCGGGTATTTTAGGCCCAGATTCCCTGTTAGGCCTAAAGGGTTCTCTGCTAGGTTCGTAGCCTTCCATAGTTTCCCAAACCATTTGGGGCTTGGCTTGAGGTCTTGGTAATGGGCAGTCACCAGCCCCTAGTACAACACTTTCAATTATATTTTCAATGTTCCTATTTCCCTGTACAACCGGATCATCAATTTCCATTTCATCATCAACATCAAAATTGTTTCCAATGTCAATTTCAATCTCATCGCCATCATCAAAATCAACGTTACCCTCTAGGCCTACCTCCTGTTGAACGAAGTCTATTTCCTCCTCCTCACTTTCATCTGACGACAATAGGTGTTCATCTTCATCTATCCAACCGTCTATTTCACTAGATCTTGCCATTTCACTTTTGTAAAAATAACATTAAAATTAAAACTTATATCTTTTTGTCAGAATAACCTAGCACAAACCTAACCTTGCACAACAACACGCACGCAACTTTCCCAAACACACGTCATAAATTACATTTTCAAACAAAAACTAAGAATCAACAATCACCTAGTTAACTTTTTTATAACTTGAAATATAATTTAACACCACTTTATGCTATATAATTACGATTATACCGTAAAAAACTATTGAGAACGTCAGTACGTATCAACAGTTGACGCCGAGACGAACAAACATAACAACACTCAAGTTTGCAAACAATACATCTGTCTCTGTCGCACTTACTGCGATCGATAACAGCTGAAAAATGTCGAACAACTAATGGACAACATGCTCCATAGAGTCCGGGTTCCAAATAGTTCACTAAATCGTCATCAGAGACCACCACTTATCGGGTCATGTCATGACGAGCGGCACTCGTCAAACCGTAGCAGTGTCTTTTTACGCGTGACAAGTAACGCTCGTCAAACCGTCTTGAAGGGTTAAGGCATTAGGAAGGGCTGTAAGTAACTGTCTATTTTAAAGAAAGGTTTTACGCTGAGGTTGAATGTGCCCGTTGCCGTAAACACCTTAAGCCAGCTTTTGATGAGCTGCGATTTACTAATTTATAACATGAACCTCTTATAACTAAACCACTACCTGAAAGTTTAAGAATTGCGTTGACGTGAATAACTAATTTATGAACTAACTGTGGAACATGAAAACTGATTGAAGTAGAGTAATTTGGGAATAAATTAATCAGATTGACGGCACAGAATAATGAATCAATGTCACAACGCCCCTCTTACAGATGAGTGTAACATGTGGTAGGCAACGTGTTAACACATTGACTACTAGGTCTCACACCGCCCCTCATACAGATGAGTGTGACATGATGTAGGCAACGTGTTAACACATTCACTACTAGGTCTCACAACGCCCCTCATACAGATGAGTGTGACATGTGGTAGGCAATGTGTAAACACATCACTACTAGGTCTCACAACGCCCCTCATACAGATGAGTGTGACATGTGGTAGGCAACGTGTTAACACATTCACTACTAGGTGTCACAACGCCCCTCATACAGATGAGTGTGACATGTGGTAGGCAATGTGTTAACACATTCACTACTAGGTGTCACAACGCCCCTCATACAGATGAGTGTGACATGTGGTAGGCAATGTGTTAACACTTTCACTACTAGGTGTCACAACGCCCCTCATACAGATGAGTGTGACATGTGGTAGGCAACGTGTTAACACATCACTACTAGGTCTCACAACGCCCCTCATACAGATGAGTGTGACATGTGGTAGGCAATGTGTTAACACATTCACTACTAGGTGTCACAACGCCCCTCATACAGATGAGTGTGACATGTGGTAGGCAATGTGTTAACACATCACTACTAGGTCTCACAACGACCCTCATATAGATGAGTGTGACATGTGGTAGGCAATGTGTTAACACATTAACTACTAGGTCTCACAACACCCCTCATACAGATGAGTGTGACATGTTGTAGGCAACGTGTTAACACATTCACTACTAGGTCTCACAACGCCCCTCATACAGATGAGTGTGACATGTGGTAGGCAATGTGTTAACACATTCACTACTAGGTGTCACAACACCCCTCATACAGATGAGTGTGACATGTGGTAGGCAATGTGTTAACACATCACTACTAGGTGTCACAACACCCCTCATACAGATGAGTGTTATAGGTGGTAGGCAACGTGTTAACACATTTACTACTAGGTCTCACAACGCCCCTCATACAGATGAGTGTGACATGTGGTAGGCAATGTGTTAACAAATTCACTACTAGGTCTCACAACGCCCCTCATATAGATGAGTGTGACATGTGGTAGGCAACGTGTTAACACATTCACTACTAGGTCTCACAACGCCCCTCATATAGATGAGTGTGACATGTGGTAGTCAACGTGTTAACACATTCACTACTAGGTCTCACAACGCCCCTCATATAGATGAGTGTGACATGTGGTAGTCAACGTGTTAACACATTCACTACTAGGTCTCACAACGCCCCTCATACAGATGAGTGTGACATGTGGTAGTCAACGTGTTAACACATTCACTACTAGGTCTCACAACGCCCCTCATACAGATGAGTGTGACATGTGGTAGTCAACGTGTTAACACATTCACTACTAGGTCTCACAACGCCCCTCATACAGATGAGTGTGACATGTGGTAGGCAACGTGTTAACACATTCACTACTAGGTCTCACAACGCCCCTCATATAGATGAGTGTGACATGTGGTAGGCAACGTGTTAACACATTCACTACTAGGTCTCACAACGCCCCTCATACAGATGAGTGTGACATGTGGTAGTCATCAAAAAGTCTCTCTATGAAATGGAACTTGAAGATAAGTTGCAGAAAAAAGAAGTTGACATAAGAACAATGACTTCAACTCACAATGAGAGAATAGATGAAAAAAATGCACTGATTAAAACTCTCGAGAGTAAGCTAAGAGCCGAGCTTCAGCTTAGGGAAGAGCTTATAATCCATGATGAATCAAGCAAATGTACTAAAACTAAACCTATATCTAAAGACTATCAAACACAAATTATTCTACAAGAATTAAATCTAAAAAAAAACAGGAAGTAAAAAATCTTAATGCTATTATTAAAGTGTTAGAGCAAGATAAAAATACCCTAGAAAGTGAGGTATCAAATCTCCGTTCCCAGAACTATAATCTGTGTTTGCACTGTTACCCAGTTTAAAAAAATGTTCAGAGTAATGATAGGAGGGTATTACAAAGGCCAAGTCTAACTCAAAATGAAAGTCTATCATTTAATATTCCATGTAGCAATCGTTTTGATATTCTTACAGCACCTGATGCTGATGTAGCAGAAAACGATGACAGGAGCAATATTTGTGCTATTGGACCTGACTCTTCATCTGCACCTGAAGTCACCAATAAGTTTATTAGTAAGCCTGCGAAGAAAACGATTTCTGGAAGGAAAACATCATCTAAACTGACAGCTTTCAAAGATACCCATTCGAATCAGCCCTACAAAAAAGCAGAAGACAATCCAAAAAAGGCAGATTATAGGATGTTGGTGTGCGCTGATAGTCATGGACGTGAGCTATCTCGGAACATAAATAATATTCTTCAGTCCCACAAAACGGTGGCCTTTGTAGCTCCTGGTGGTGGGGGGGGGGGGGGGGGCGAAGCTTGTTCTTAATCCAGGAAACCTGAGGGGTGAGAAGCTGACAGAGGAAGATGTATTAGTAGTTTTGTGCGGGACTAATGATGTTTCACGTAATGAAGCACATGAAGCTATAAGTACAATAAAGGATGCTCTTGACGAACACGTTAATAAACATATAATTCTGGTGAATATTCCTCATAGATATGATCTTGCAGAGTGGTCGTGTGTTAATGAGGAAATTCGGAAAACAAATAGAATCCTGAGTGAACTGAGCTGTAATTACTCCAACGTAAAGATGGTAAATGCATATGAAGCGGGGAGGCACCTTCATACCCACCATGGTTTGCACCTGAACAACAAAGGTAAACTATGGTTATCCCAAAAAATCTGTGGGGTAGCAAAGTCTTTACGCTCCCATCGATCTTCAGACCCATAATCCCTTGTCAGAAGTTCCTAACATGGCTGCTGTACATATTCCCGAGCCCAACCATACACTGGAGGAAACATTGCTGGAACCATTAGTAAGAAAATCTAAAACAGAAGTGCCTGGTGTGTCTGTACCAGTGATGTCAAGATGCCCTCAGAGACCAGGAGTTATGAGTCAACCACCTCCTCCAGGAACAGAGTTGCTGTCGGGAAACTCCACCCCACCGGCTTCAACGGTTCATCGACAACAACCAGACCCTCTGACCCACCCATAGATGTAATAAATGTTATTAGTTGTGATGAAATTAGCTTAAGTAAGTCCAGTAAATGTAAAAATGTTTTAATGAATGGTAGAACTACAAACAAGAAAAAAATAAATAGTTTTACAGGTAATAAAAATTATAATAATGTTCACACAAAAAACACTGTAACAATTTATCAACAAAATTGTCAAAGCCTTCTGAATAAAGTCAATACATTAGAATTGATTGCAAAAGAAATGAATTTAGATTTTCTCTGCGTAACTGAACACTGGTTAAAAGTTAATGAAATCAACATATGTTCAATTAGCGACCTTCATCATGTCACTAGTTATTGCCAAACTTCTAGAATTCATGGGGGCACAGCAATTTTTTCTTGCTATGACCCATCATGTAGCAAAGTAATGAATGATATGAATAAATTATCAGTTGATTTAGACTGTGAAATAGCAGCTGTTGAAATAATAAACATGAATTTATTGCTAGTAACCATATATCGTAGTCCTAATGGAGATGTCCAAAAAATTTTTTGCATCTTAGAAAAGTTACTAAACCAAATCAATCGTCAGGAAAAAGTCAATTGTATGTGGCGACTTTAACATTAATTAATTCTCTCGGCTCCCGTAGTCCTCTCCTCTCGGCTCCTGCAGTCCTCTCCTTCTCTCGGCTCCTGCAGTCCTCTCCTTCTCTCGGCTCCTGCAGTCCTCTCCTCTCGGCTCCTGCAGTCCTCTCCTCTCAGCTCCTGCAGTCCTCTAACTGGCTTCGTCTCGGGAAGTGCTGGGCGGCTCACCAACCAGAGCCCAAACGCAGCAGCTCCACTCGATGCCACCAGTAACTGTCGGATGCAGACTCTTCTCGAAAAGTGCTAGGCGGAAAGTTGTCCCTTGCGTAGCAGCTCCTCACGCTGTCACCGACGGATGCAGACTCCTATCTCGGGAAGTGCTGGGCGGCTCACCTTCCTGAACCCAAACGCAGCAGCTTCTCTAGGTGTCGCCAGTCTCAATGTCGGATGCCAACTACCGTCTCTCCTAGACGGCTCTCTTCTAAATAGTGTAGTAGGGCCTCTTCATCCCCCTCCAGACGGATACATGGTCCCGGGAGGCAGCTCCATTGGCCACCGGGGACTTAAACTGAATAAAAACGGATGCTGGGGCTCAACACGCCAACCAGCTGCACCGGGCTCAACACGCCTCTAGTGCCGTAACGGAATATACCGGGCTCAACACGCCTCTAGTACGGAAACGGAATGTACCGGGCTCAACACGCCTCTAGTTGTAAAGTTCTTTATTAGTCTATGGGTGTTGGTAAATAAATAAATGTCCAGGGTTTACAATAGTGAACACATATAAACCTTTTATTTATCTAATTGTACAAATATGGTTATAAATTTAGATGAAATTCTTATCTCAGGGTTCTAGGAGTACCGTGCCGGCTCAAAGTAGGCTTATGTGATTTTGGATAGGCATAAGCCTAATGTTCATCAAAAGTTACAGTTCAATTAGGTATACACTTTTGAAAAGATGAAAGTTCAAATTTTGAATTTAGTAAAATGATAATTTAGGTTAAAGTTAAAACGGCAGAAGTCAATTGAAATTTTGCAATGTGAGTATTTTAGCAAAGTAGGCTTAGTCAAGTTCAGTTTGATCTCACCCAAAAGTTTATAGTAGTCTTCACCACAAAATATTTCTTGATGTAAATGATAGGTATTAAGTAATTGAGATATATCTTGAGGTTTAAATACTGTTAAGTTAAAAATCACCAATTAAAATTTTTAAATCATATTCCTTCCTTGCTTCTTCATTACTTACTATGCAATTCCAAATCTTGATGTTAAATTGCATACATCTGTTGCAACAATTGGTTATCACTGGTTTCTTTATGTCACTCACTATTCACTGTTACTTATGATTGGTTGGTATTATATCAAGTATTTTAATTATATTTTTGAAAGTGAAAGAGAAGAACAATTTTGTAAAATAATTCAAACTGTATAAATAACTTCCAGTGATTACAAATTTCAGCTTATAAAATAGTAAAAGATAGTGTTTGATGAGAATGTGAAATATGGAAATTTACAATAGGTGAAACCTTTTGCCCTTTTACTGTATGTAAACATGTGATAATTTAGAGGTATTAATTTAGCTAATAGTAGGCCTAGGTGTTTGGATACATAACACATGGTTTATAAACAACTTATATACAAATTCAAAAGTAAACAAAGAGGATAATTTTGGAACATCTCATAGTACGGGAACGGAATGCACCGAGCTCAACACGACTCTAGTGCGGGGGAACGGGAAGCACCGAGCTCAACACGCCTCTAGTGCTGGGGGACGGGATGCACCGAGCTCAACACGCCTCTAGTGCTGGGGAACGGGATGCACCGAGCTCAACACGCCTCTAGTGCGGGGGAACGGGAAGCACCGAGCTCAACACGCCTCTAGTGCTGGGGGACGGGATGCACCGAGCTCAACACGCCTCTAGTGCTGGGGAACGGGATGCACCGAGCTCAACACGCCTCTAGTGCTGGGGGACGGGATGCACCGAGCTCAACACGCCTCTAGTGCTGGGGGACGGAATGCACCGAGCTCAACACGCCTCTAGTGCGGGGGAACGGGAAGCACCGAGCTCAACACGCCTCTAGTGCGGGGATGGGAAGCACCGAGCTCAACACGCCTCTAGTGCTGGGGAACGGGAAGCACCGAGCTCAACACGCCTCTAGCGCGGGGGAAGGGACCCACCGGTGGCGTGGGGGAAGGTACCCAGTACCCAGCGAAAGTCCTGCGCACTTTTCCCTCAGCACTTTCCCTTAGTACTTTTCCCTCGGGTCGGGATAGGTGGTAGGCAACGTGTTTACACATTCACTACTAGGTCTCACAACGCCCCTCAGACAGATGAGTATGCCATGTGGTAGGCAACGTGTTTACACATTCACTACTAGGTGTCACAACGCCCCTCAGACAGATGAGTGTGACATGTGGTAGGCAACATGTTTACACATTCACTACTAGGTCTCACAACACCCCTCATACAGATGAGTGTGACATGTGGTAGGCAACGTGTTTACACATTCACTACTAGGTGTCACAACGCCCCTCAGACAGATGAGTGTGACATGTGGTAGGCAACGTGTTTACACATTCACTACTAGGTGTCACAACGCCCCTCAGACAGATGAGTGTGACATGTGGTAGGCAACGTGTTTACACATTCACTACTAGGTGTCACAACGCCCCTCAGACACAGGAGTGTGACATGTGGTAGGCAACGTGTTTACACATTCACTACTAGGTGTCACAACGCCCCTCAGACAGATGAGTGTGACATGTGGTAGGCAACGTGTTTACACATTCACTACTAGGTGTCACAACGCCCCTCAGACAGATGAGTGTGACATGTGGTAGGCAACGTGTTTACACATTCACTACTAGGTGTCACAACGCCCCTCAGACAGAGGAGTGTGACATGTGGTAGGCAACGTGTTTACACATTCACTACTAGGTGTCACAACGCCCCTCAGACAGATGAGTGTGACATGTGGTAGGCAACGTGTTTACACATTCACTACTAGGTGTCACAACGCCCCTCAGACAGATGAGTGTGCCATGTGGTAGGCAACGTGTTTACACATTCACTACTAGGTGTCACAACGCCCCTCAGACAGATGAGTGTGACATGTGGTAGGCAACGTGTTTACACATTCACTACTAGGTGTCACAACGCCCCTCAGACAGATGAGTGTGACATGTGGTAGGCAACGTGTTTACACATTCACTACTAGGTGTCACAACGCCCCTCAGACAGATGAGTGTGACATGTGGTAGGCAACGTGTTTACACATTCACTACTAGGTGTCACAACGCCCCTCAGACAGATGAGTGTGACATGTGGTAGGCAACGTGTTTACACATTCACTACTAGGTGTCACAACGCCCCTCAGACAGATGAGTGTGACATGTGGTAGGCAACGTGTTTACACATTCACTACTAGGTGTCACAACGCCCCTCAGACAGATGAGTGTGACATGTGGTAGGCAACGTGTTTACACATTCACTACTAGGTGTCACAACGCCCCTCAGACAGATGAGTGTGACATGTGGTAGGCAACGTGTTTACACATTCACTACTAGGTGTCACAACGCCCCTCAGACAGATGAGTGTGACATGTGGTAGGCAACGTGTTTACACATTCACTACTAGGTGTCACAACGCCCCTCAGACAGATGAGTGTGACATGTGGTAGGCAACGTGTTTACACATTCACTACTAGGTGTCACAACGCCCCTCAGACAGATGAGTGTGCCATGTGGTAGGCAACGTGTTTACACATTCACTACTAGGTGTCACAACGCCCCTCAGACAGATGAGTGTGACATGTGGTAGGCAACGTGTTTACACATTCACTACTAGGTGTCACAACGCCCCTCAGACAGATGAGTGTGACATGTGGTAGGCAACGTGTTTACACATTCACTACTAGGTGTCACAACGCCCCTCAGACAGATGAGTGTGACATGTGGTAGGCAACGTGTTTACACATTCACTACTAGGTGTCACAACGCCCCTCAGACAGATGAGTGTGACATGTGGTAGGCAACGTGTTTACACATTCACTACTAGGTGTCACAACGCCCCTCAGACAGATGAGTGTGACATGTGGTAGGCAACGTGTTTACACATTCACTACTAGGTGTCACAACGCGCCTCAGACAGATGAGTGTGACATGTGGTAGGCAACGTGTTTACACATTCACTACTAGGTGTCACAACGCCCCTCAGACAGATGAGTGTGACATGTGGTAGGCAACATGTTTACACATTCACTACTAGGTTTACAACGCGCCTCAGACAGATGAGTGTGACATGTGGTAGGCAACGTGTTTACACATTCACTACTAGGTGTCACAACGCCCCTCAGACAGATGAGTGTGACATGTGGTAGGCAACGTGTTTACACATTCACTACTAGGTGTCACAACGCCCCTCAGACAGATGAGTGTGACATGTGGTAGGCAACGTGTTTACACATTCACTACTAGGTGTCACAACGCCCCTCAGACAGATGAGTGTGACATGTGGTAGGCAACATGTTTACACATTCACTACTAGGTTTACAACGCGCCTCAGACAGATGAGTGTGACATGTGGTAGGCAACGTGTTAACACATTCACCTCTAGGTATCACAACGTCCCTCATACAGATGAGTGTGACATGTGGTAGGCAACGTGTTTAACTTTGTGGGCTTGTTCTTTGTTACCTTGGAGACCAATCAATATTTACATTTAAAACTCTCAGCTCAGAACTTTGAAAGCCTGCGGGGCAAAGTCCTAGATCAATATCTTATCGAAGCAGGAATATTTCTGTATGTGATGTGGAAAGCAAAAAGGGACCTCTTGTCGGCGATGCAAAGTTTTCAGTACGGCCGATATAAGTAATTACTGTAAGGTCAAAAATATCAAAATTTGGATTTTTATAAGTTGTTACTAGAGGACCCATGCTGCTCCGCAGCGTTAAAATAAATATAATATCCGAGAAATAATCACATTTATGATTTTTGATTGAGTAATACAGTATCTTGAGCTTAACTGATTCAAAGGATCAATAGCTCAAATTAAAGCCTATAATTTAGTGATTATATAGAAAAACATGAACAATACAGGAGCTATTAATTTTTAATCGTAGATAACCCTTATCAAAAATAGTTTTTATGTTGGTTGTTCGCCTTGCGTTTGCTTAAAACTCGTCCGATTTGAATAAGTAATAGCTCGAATGAAAGGCAGTATTTCACTGGAGGCGCTTAGACCAAAATATAAAGGATTATATCATTATAACTTGTGAAATACATCTTGAATTGAAATAAGAATTCGAAAAAAATCAAATTATGTTTTTTCAGTAGGTAAATATTTGCCGATGCGAACTCCCATTAGAAATACATGGGGAGCAATTTTGTTTACGTGAAAGCCAAGTGGGATAATATATAATTTTATGCCGATGCTTGATGGCAAATCTGTGCGTGCATACCTTCAATTTGAGATATCAATCATGAAAGTCGGTCGGGTAGAAGAGCTAAATGAACTTGGTAAAGAGAAACCAAACTTAACTCCCATAAGAAATATATGGAGAGCAAATTTCGTTCACATATAAACCTCAATTATGAAAATCGGTCGGGTAGAATAGCTAAACGAAGTCGGCAAAGAGAAACAAAATTATAACTCCCATAAGAAATACATGTAGAGCAAATTTTGTTTACATAAAAACCGAGTGAAACTATAGATAATTATATGCCGCCAATGCTTGATGGAAAATATGTGCGTGCATACCTTCAATTTGAGACCTCAATCATGAAAATCGGTCGGGTAGAAAAGCCAAACGAACTCGGGAAAGAAAAACCAAATTTTTTTAATCTATAAGTATAAAAGAGGATGTTTGTATATATATATATATATTTGTTTGGCAGTGATAAACTCAGACACCGCTGAACCGATTGCCACGAAACTTGGTACATACATGTAGAATTTCATGGAATAGGTTTATACACCATCAATTTCGTGATCCGTCCAATCGGCTCCACCCCAGTGGCTCTGGAGTTTCCCATGTTAACCTTATGAGAAATGGAATTAATGAATCTTAACAGCTGTTTCAATTAAACAAGTTGGTTCTGTTCTATGATGTTCAATAGCATTAAAGTTACAAGGATTACCCACAGGGTGCAGCACTATTATTTCTTTTACATTTATGACAACAGCTAATTTGCAACCAAAAGGTGAGTGAGCGTAGCGAACGAACTTCAACCTGGAGGCGAGTTAGCGTAGCGAACGAGGTAACCTGAAGGCAAGTGAGCGCAGCGAACGAGCTCCAACCTAAAGGTGAGTGAGCGTAGCGAACGAGCTCCAACCTTAAGGTGAGTGAGCGTAGCGAACGAACTTCAACCAGGACGTGATTGAGCCATGCAAACGAGATCATCTTGAAAATTAAGAAGTTAAACGGGGCAAAGCCCGCGGGTTACAGCTAGTAGTATATAAGATACTTCATTTAACATAAATCAGGACAGTATCGGTTAATATATCGAATCGAAGATGTAAAAGGTCGAAATAAGAAATAAGCAAACCAACTGCTGTTCGAATGTACGAAGGTTTCAACTGACTACAAGATCCACACAGCTAGTACTATTTTATAATTGATTTTGAATACACATAATATCCTTTTTAACCCTTAGAGTGCCAGGCAAGAAATAAAAGTAACGCTCAAAAAATGCCGATGATTTTTCCCGAAGGTCGCGCTAAAAATGCCGAGCGCGATCTGGCGATTTTTAGGTTAAAATTTCGTAAAAATTGAATTTTCGATATTTCGACCAACGAAAATCAATGTATCGCATCTAGTAACTTTCGACTCAATGTTAATATATGGGTTAAAAGAATCTGAGTATCCATTCGGCTGTTATGACAACTGTTCGATCATTACGAAACGTCCGGTCAGCCGGACGTTGGCACTTTTGGCTCGTTCTAAAAACGTCCGGTCGGCCGGACGTCGGCACTTTTGGCTCGTTTTAAAAACGTCCGGTTCCCCGGACGTTGGCACTCAAAGGGTTAAAGTAGTATTTTTTTTCTTATGGCCTATTGAAAAGTTTAAAACTTGTCTAAATAATGTTATTATGGAAATTGCAGTGTTAAATGGTTGATAATGTTGACATACCATATTTAGTTAAACGGTATATATTCTTGTTTAAGCTGAATTCCACTTCTTGATTTTTACATAATTTTTTATGAACATTTTGATTTTTCTTGCAATGGATAGTAACAGAAATTTCCTTCATACACGTACGCATAAGCTTGAATAACAGGAGAGGTACATTATTAAACACCATAGTTAACCCGCCCGTGATCCGCCACGGGAATATTGCCAATAATAAAAGACATAATAATTAACAAATACTGTTTATCTTTGTATTTTATTTAGTGGCTGCTTAGTCTTTTTACATGAAATAGAACTGATAGTTGGATTGTATAAACTATTTATGTTAATCAAACCAATATATCAGTTTAACCAAATGAATGTTTCATTTACATACAAAAATAAACTAAAATTATGTTCAGTTTTGTAAAAAAAAGTGCTTAGTGTGTATAAAAAACTGTACCGATACTTTATTTTATCGATTTCCGTATTCCATGTTGTGTCATCAACATCAAAATTAATATTTTAATGTCTTTTACTTTGTGTGCTCCAACTGTGGGATCGAGTTGTCGAAACACAACGACTGCTGGTTGGCAGTAGCTGGTAGGTAAGGAGCACCCGGGGTTTGGGGTCTAGAAGTGAAAGTTGTGCTCTGTCGATCACGTTTGGGGAAACACCCTCGGACGTCAGCCCCAGGGCCCAACTCACACACATGTCACCCAATCGCGGGAACAACGTTCTGTCTAAAACTGGTTGAACAACATCCTGCTTAAAATCGAAATGACCCATGTAGTTCGGATAAACTTGGCCCAGCGTGCCACCATCAGTTCGGACCAATGCCCTAGGTACTACAGACTCTTAAGGGATAAAATACCATGAATTCGCTAAAATTAATAATAGCTTAAAAGAGTAGATATTTTTAGTCATTATTCAGGGTGTCTAGTAGTCGGGAAAATCGGGAAAGTCGGGAATCGGAATTGAATTTCAAAATGGTCTTGAAAAGTCGGGATTTAGTCTTAAATTTGATTTCAAAGTCGGGAATTTTTATGATTTTGCCGCGATCGTCGTCTTCCGTTTACGTAACCGCGAAAGCCAATGATGATTGTCCTCACGGCCTCGGGAAATGTTCACGATTTTGCCGCGATAGTGGACGACGACGATGACGTTTCCGTGACCGCGGGAGACGACGATGATATCTGCTCGGCCGCGGGAAATCTTCATGATTTTGTCGCGATCGCGGACGACGACGATGACGTTTCCGTGACCGCGGGGGATGACGATGACGTTTCCGTGACCGTGGGACACGACGATGATATCTGCTCGGCCGCGGGAAATGTTCATGATTTTGCCGTGATCGCGGACGTCGACGATGACGTTTCCGTGACCGCGGGAGATGACGATGACGTTTCCGTGATCGCAGGAGACGACGATGATGTCTACACGGCCGCGGGAAATGTTCATGATTTTGCGGTGACTGCGGACGTGAACGATAACGTTTTCGTGACCGCGGGAGATGACGGTGATGTCTAAAATGCCGAGGGAAATGTTCATGATTTTGCCGCGATCCCGGACGACGACGATGACGTTTCCGTGACCGCGGGAGACGAGGATGATGTCTACACGGCCGCGGGAAATGTTCATGATTTTGCCGTGATTGCGGACGTCGACGATAACGTTTCCGTGATCGCGGTAGACGACGGTGATGTCTAAACAGCCGCGGGAAATGTTCATGATTTTGCAGCAATCGCGGACGACGACGATGACGTTTCCGTGACCGCGGGAGATGACGATGACGTTTCCGTGACCGCGGGTCTACACGACCGTGGGAAATGTTCATGATTTTGCCGTGATCGCGGACGACGACCATAACGTTTCCGTGATCGCGGTAGACGACGGTGATGTCTAAACAGCCGCGGGAAATGTTCATGATTTTGCAGCAATCGCGGACGACGACGATGACGTTTCCGTGACCGCGGGAGATGACGATGACGTTTCTGTGACCGCGCGAGTCGACGATGATATCTGCTCGGCTGCAGGAAATTTTCATGATTTTGCCACGATCGCGGACGACGACAATTACGCTTCCGTGACCCCGGGAGATGACGATGAAGTTTCCATGACCGCGGGAGATGACGATGACGTTTCCGTGACCGTGGGAGACGACAATGATATCTGCTCGGCCGCGGGAAATCTTCATGATTTTGTCGCGACCGCGGACGACGACGATGACGTTTCCGTGACCGCGGGAGACGACGATGATGTCTACACGGCCGCGGAATATGTTCATGATTTTGCCGCGATAGTGGACGACAATGATGACGTTTCCAGAAACTACGGGAGACGACGATGACCTTTCCGTGACCGCGGGAGATGACGATGATATCTGCTCGGCCGTGGCAAATGTTCATGATTTTGTCGCGATCGCCGACGACGACGATGACGTTTCCGTGACCGCGGGAGATGACGATGAAGTTTCCGTGACCGCAGGAGACGATGGTGATGTCTAAAAAGCCGAGGGAAATGTTCATGATTTTGCCGCGATCCCGGACGACGACGATGACGTTTCTGTGACCGCGGGAGACGACGATGATGTCTACACGGCCGCGGGAAATGTTCATGATTTTGCCGTGATTGCGGACGTCGACGATAACATTTCCGTGACCGCGGGAGATGACGATGACGTTTCCGTGACCGCGGGAGATGACGGTGATGTCTAAAAAGCCGAGGGAAATGTTCATGATTTTGCTGCGATCCCGGACGACGACGATGACGTTTCCGTGACCGCGGGAGACGACGATGATGTCTACACGGCCGCGGGAAATGTTCATGATTTTGCCGTGATTGCGGACGTCGACGATAACATTTCCGTGACCGCGGGAGATGACGATGACGTTTCCGTGACCGCGGGTCTACACGACCGCGGGAAATGTTCATGATTTTGCCATGATCGCGGATGACGACGATAACGTTTCCGTGATCGCGGGAGACGACGGTGATGTCTAAACAGCCGCAGGAAATGTTCATGATTTTGCTGCAATCGCGGACGACGACGATGACGTTTCCGTGACCGCGGGAGATGACGATGACGTTTCTGTGACCACGCGAGTCGACGATGATATCTGCTCGGCCGCAGGAAATTTTCATGATTTTGCCACGATCGCGGACGACGACAATTACGTTTCCGTGACCCCGGGAGATGACGATGAAGTTTCCGTGACTGCGGGAGATGACGATGAAGTTTCCGTGACCGCGGGAGACGACGATGATGTATACACGGCCGCGGGAAATGTTCATGATTTTGCCGTGATCGCGGACGACGACGATCATGTTTCTGTAACCGCTGCAGTCAATGATGATGTCTAAACGTACGGTACGCGGAAGATTTCATGATAAAAAAAACAAATTTGCTAGTAAGAATTTTTTATTGCTGCATTATTTCTTTACTTGAAAACACCACATTATCATAATACTACTTTATGACAAAGACAAAGAGTTGGTGTGGTATTATTTAGTAAATTTGGTTATGCTATAAAAATTGGTATCGGTTTCAAGAATCGAGAATCGATACATTTTGGTATCAACACCCACTAATTGTGGGAAAAACTAGTCTTGAAAAATCTGGAATTAGTCTTGAAAAGTCTGGAATTAGTCTTGAATTTTATAATGGAAATAAACTAGACACCCTGTTATTGATTTACCAAATCAATAAATAATTATCAAATCTTATTACTTTATCTACAATTGTAAAAAACATATTACACCATTCCGGGACTTTTCAATCATACTGTATTGTAGAGTTTTTGTATGCCTAACGGTTACAGAAAAAATTCTAAAATGGAAATTTTGCTGCGACAGGGGTATTTAGTACGTTGCTAGTCTTCTGTAGATGGTTTTTTTGTGTAAGCATATAATGTTTAGGTTTTAATATTTTTCACAGTGGCCTAAGGCCAAATTTCAATATTTTTGTCAAATTTCAATAAAATGTTTTAACTAAAAGCAAAAACTTGTTTTCCCATAACAGAGCCCAGCTTAAATATTATTTTTAGCATACAACTTAAGATATGTCTAACTATTTAGAGGAACTTGTTGGAGCAGTTATTTAATCAATGTACGTGTAAACGTAATTGTGTAATTGTAGCCTAGTATAGGATAATTTAAAGAGATATGAAAACATAATTTCTGTGAAAGTTCTAGCAGATTTGACTTGTTTAGCTTACTGTACTGTGACAGGCTAGAGATGCTACAGGGGCAGAAGCCACTGTAATATACGTGCCTCCGCCTGGTGCTGCTAAGGCCATTATGGAGGCCATTGACGCAGAAATGCCGCTGATTGTCTGCATCACAGAAGGCATCCCTCAGCAGGACATGGTCAAGGTCAAGCACAGACTCGTTAGACAAAACAAATCCCGCCTGATTGGACCCAACTGTCCTGGCATCATTGCTCCTGAACAGGTCAGTGCCTTAAGTAATTATTCTGTTAAAGTAATTACTCGCAAACCTGCTGCTTGATAATTTGAACAAATTATGACTGGGCCCCCTATAAGCAAGAGTGGATCCAGAGAACTGGTTTGGGAGGGGCGGTCGGCAAATCCAACCTCCCCCTCCAACACGCCAATCAAATTTGAGCACCTTATAATGTGTCTGCTTGTCCGCTTTTGGAATGAGGGAACACTCATTGAAATAAATCAATTCTACAATCCATTTGAACATGTAGGCCTAAGTTTTAGTTTATCATCAACTGTTAATTAAAAAAAATTATGGGACAAAGTTTGAAATGACTTAACCTAAAACTAACACTTCTGAAATGAAAAAAAAATTGCTGTCTAAACATACACACTTTAATAAAATTGAATCTTCTAAGACAAAAACTAACAAGTTGCAATGAACAAAACTAAATAGGCTCAAACTAAAAATTCCAATCTTCGATTACTGCATTTTCCGAAACGATCAATAACTGCGTCTAAATTTACCTCAATGTCTCTATGTATTTTCATTTAGGCTAGGCCTGTTAGCCTTTATTCTGCAACCTACTCCACTTTTCTACTCGATTTTATAAATATAAATTTACCTAATAATAGATAATCAACATTCCAATAAAATTACAAAAAGATATATTTCAGTTCTAACTTATATTACAACAATCTCATGGGCTATGACAGTTAACTTTTATTTTGGTCTAAGTTTTATAGATGGGCTAGATAACAATTTGGAAAACAATGATCTTAATCTAGGGGTTGGTTCGTGCCGGGTATGAAATTCTGATAGGCTAATTTACTTAATTTTTACTAATGTAGGCTACTAAATAATGAGAGTCATAAAATTTAGGCTTTAAGTTCTTAGCTTGAAACAGTCACTTGAATTTAGGCTATTCACAATGATGTGATGGTGGTTGGAAATTAATGATGATTTTTAAATGTTTATTGAGTTTGATATTACCAATTTCTGTTGAATACTTACCTATCTTCTTTCTTAATGTCTCTTTATCATCGATATTTCTATATGTTATGCATGTTAATTTTCTAGACTTTTGACTATTTAAGTTAATCACTGGAGACTTGGCTCCCACATCCATCTCTATCTAGATCTTCCATCACAAGCACATTTCATTTTCTTTCTTCTAGGTTTATTACAACAACAATGTAACCTAACATGTGTTATACCTAGACAGTATAATGGGAAATATTTTAATTTATGACCCAGGCACTTATTTTGTTTTAGCATGTACAGTTTTTATTCTTCACTAATTTATATTTAATTACACTTAAATATATATATTTTTAAATACTGTAATTAAAAATATTGAAGGTAATTTAGTTACAACTAAAAGAAAACACTATGTGTGTCTTGTTTGTAATAATTTAGATTAAGTTAATAAAATTTGGTTCAGGTTTGTACCTTTAACTTACTTACTATTAAATAGTAATAAATTTTATTATGCTAAGTTAAGCCTAGATTAAATATACTTATAGCAAGACAAATGATTAAGCTGAAGAATTTCTTAACAATAAAAATTTAATGAACTAGGAATAAGATATTACAATGATGAATGGGGTTTGATATTTAAATTAACAGATAAGTTAAGTTACAGGGTCCCCATCTTTGGTTTAGCCTAGCTCAGTAAAAACAGAACAATGAGTTCATAATAATAAGGTATATCAGTTTAAATTACATAAATCTCAGGGAGGGGAACTCGGCTGGCTAAAAAGATCTTCAAATATTTTAATTTATGAAATAAAATATGTTAATTATTATGAAAAATGGGATAATTTTGATATTGCTCTTAGGCTTGGATAGGTAAATTAAATAAGTCCAACAATGAATAGGCCTAGAATGTGGAAAATTTATCAAAGTTGAATTTAGTTCTCTTGTTCATATTGTTTTTCTATTCTTGATGAAAATAAATTAGTTTTTGAATTCAAATAATTAGGTTCAATCAGAAAGTAAATAAAAATAGGTCTGTATTAAGTTGAATTTCTTGAAGTTAGGATAAGCCTTATGCAAAATGGAGAGTTCTCACCAGATCTTCAGTAACAGTGTCCAATTAATATAAATCTTGAGGTGGCAGTACAAATTTGAAATGAAAAAAAAATGTATATGTAAAAGCTAAACTGTTCTTCTGTTGTTAAGTTAATGTTAAGTTAAATAATTTTAATCACTTTGGCTTTTTAAATGTTAGGGATTATACCCTCACTGAATTTAAGGTGTTGATGCTGCCATGTCCCAATAGAGAAGGGGGAAAATTTTAATTTCACACAGGATGTTGATCAGTTCATTGTTGAAGCCAGCTGTCTTCTTTCTTCATCACTTGCACATGCACTAATAATCAGGCGTTTGGATAATAATTCAATGTTGGGGTTTTAGAAATAATCTATACTATATTAATAATTTTGGATAAAAGTGTTATTGCAACTATTAATCCACTTGCTAGGGAGGTTCCCGTGTGCATTTCATGTATAGAAAAACACCCTAAGGGATCATGTAGGCACCATGTGGGTTATCATTTTTCACGTGGGTGCCAGCTTGGCAGAGTGGGCATAACCTCAGAATCCGCCATTTTAAAAATGGCGGCGGCATTTATTACATGAAACTCATCTGGAGCTTATATCTCGAAAACGGTAATATATAGCGAGTTACTTTTATAACAACAAATGCTGCTTACACAATAAGGAACAACTTTTGTATTTACAAAAATGCCCTAAATATAACTATTTAGGAGTAGTTGAGGAATTTATGTTAATTTGACCTATAAATTTTTACTCTGTTTGACAAAAAAATTCTAATATCTTAAAAAAACTGTTTTTTAAATTTGGCACATAGCACTAATTGCTCTTTACATCTAAGGTCTAAATACCCCCGTCGCAGCAAACCTGCAAAATCAGCAAACATTTACCTGGCTGCATTTCTACTAAAATATTAAAATTGACCGATTGATTTCCTATTAAAATGACATTGATTTGTAATGAGTACTTACGTTTGCTGCTTCAGGGAAGGTATTGAGGTGTTTTTTTAATATATTTTTATTGAAATGTTGATAGCTTAGTATGAATGAAACAACATTTTGAAATTTGACTATAATCTATACTTATAAAAGGCAAAGCCCTCACTGACTCACTGACACACTCACTCACTCATCACTAATTCTCCCACTTCCCATTTACCTAGGAGGCTGAAATTCGGTACACCGATTCTTTGGGCATTAAATAGGAAAACTAAGTAGTTTTTATTCTGATCGGGCTTTCGGGCTCCGCCCCAGTGGCTCTGGAGTTTCCCATGTTAACCTTATGATTTTTCATATTTAAAAAGAATTAATGAATCTTAACAGCTGTTTCAATTAAACAAGTTGGTTCTGTTCTATGATGTTCAATAGCATTAAAGTTACAAGGGTGCATATAAAGCATACCAACAGGGTGCAGCACTATTATTTTTTTAAATTTATGACAACAGTGTAAAGTTCTTTAACCTTTGTTTGGTAAATAAGTAATAAATAAATGTCCAGGGTTTACAATGATGAATACCTATAAACCTTTTATTAGTCAAATTGTACAAATAAGTAGGGTTATAAATTTAGATGAAACTCTTAATCTCAGGGTTCTAGGAATGTGCCGGCTTAAAGTAGGCTTATGTGATGTTGGATAGGCATAAGCCTAATGTTCATCACAAGTTATATACAGTTCAATTTACACTTTTGAAAAGAAGAAAGTTCAAATTTTGAATTTAGTAAAATTATAATTTAGGTAAAAGTTCAAAACGGCAAAAGCCAATAGAAATTTTGGAATGTGAGTATTTAGCAAAGTACAAGTTCAGTTTGATCTCACCCAAAAGTTTATGGTAGTCTTATCAACAAATATATTTCTTGAGGTAAAAAAAAATGATATGTATTAAATAATTGAGAAAAATCTTGATATTTTAAATACTGTAAAGTTAAATCACCAATTAAAAGTTTTAAATAATCTTCCTGTCTTGCTTCTTCATTACTTATTCTCAATTGAAAAAAATCTTGATTCTTGATGTTCAATTTCATACATCTGTTTCAACAATTAGTTCACTGGTTTCTTGATGTCACTATTCACTGTTACTTTTATGATTGGTTGGTATTATATGAAGAGTATTTTAATCACATTTTTGAAAGTGAAAGAGAAAAATAATTTTGTAAAATAATTCAAACTGTATAAATAACTTCCAGTGATTATAAATTTAGCTTATTAAATAAATGACAGTGTTTGATGAGAATGTGAAATATGGAAATTTACAATAGGTGGAACCTTTTGCCCTTTTACTGCATGTAAACACATGTGATAATTTAGAGGTATTAATTTAGCTAATAGTAGGCCTAGGTATTTGGATACATAACACATGGTTTATTAACATTCAACTTATATACAAATTCAAAAGTAAACAATGAGGATAATTTTGGAACATCTCAAATATCCCCTCAGAAATCTGGTATTTGAGTATCCAATACTAGATTTCGAATAATGTGAACAAAATTATCATAGAAAACATTAATATTTGAACTGGAAAATACTTAAAATTAACAAGTTGTATCTTCTGAATAAGAGAAAACATAGTAATGAACAAGGTGAAACAAAGAAAAGTTTATTCTGGGCCTTTGGTTCATCAGTGCTTCCTAGTTAAAGCCTGATGATTTGGATTTATATAATTGGTAGTTCCGGTAGTAGGATTGCTTTTGTCTATAATTGCAGAACATACTTTGGACTGTTCTTGAGATGGGTACTGACGTTCTTCACGGTGTGGTGGGTTGGTGTTGTAGTTTGGTCTCTGGGAGTTGTAGTTTCCTCTTCCTCTGGAATTATAATCTTTCCTGTAGATGTTCTGTTGTCCACTGCTGTAGTTCTGTGGTTGACTGTATCCCCTCGAAGACTGGTTGTAAGAGCCATGGTTGTACTGCTGGTTCGGGCGAGTTGGACTGTTTGGCTGTCTGTTCGGCTGGTAGTGGTTACGATTACCCTGTTGGTTACTGTAATTGTGAGTACGTGGGTGTGATGGTTCATAGCGGTTGGACTTTGAAGTCATGGTCCGTTGGTGAGCGTCTTTGAGGTCCTCTCGTTGTAATAGCAGCTCAAACTCGTGTACCGTGGTGACATTCTGGACTCGTCTGGCATCTTGTACTGATTCCGAAAAATGGTCGGACAGGATTACAACGATTTCTTCGTCGGTCAAAGGAGGTGTTATCGATCTTAGTGTCAAGACTTTCTCTATAAAATATTCGGCTCTTGATAGTCTGCCATCCTGTTGATACTTTTCAACATCGATTCTTTGCTTGATACCACGTTGAACCTCGTGACTCCAAAATTTGTTCAAAAACATTGCCTCGAAATCGGTCCAATTTTTTATTTGATATTTGACCAACTCAAACCATTTAGATGCGTGGTGGTCAAGACATTGTTCAATTACATCCAATAAATGTTCAGACTCATTGTTTGATTTCTGATTGTCAACATTCCGTTCGTAAAAACGTTTAAGCTTACTCAAAAATTCTTTTGGATTTTGTGTCTTTCCATGAAATTTAGGTGGGTTAATGTCTAGGTAATTTATGTTAGTTCCCGGACAAGTAACATAAAGAGGTGTTATTGTACTAGAGTTGATTTGGAAATCTGTTGTTCCATGTTATTAATTCGATAACTATGGTTGTCTGTTATTGAATTTAGTTTGACCAAGTTCTCGTTCTGTCCTTCGATTTTAGTAACTAAATCGTCATTTTGTTGTTTTAGGTTACTTTGGCATATATTTATCTGTTGTTGCAATTTAGAATCAAAATTTCGGGTTAGGTTATTGCTCAAAGTAGCAATATTTTGATCAATAGTGATCTGATTAGTCTCAATTTTAGTATTTAATTCATTACGGATTTCTTGAGATTTAATTTCGATCTTTTTGTCAACATTCATTTCAATCCTATTTATTTTGAGTGAGTGTTCAGATAAGGTATTGTGGATAGCTTCAATTTCAGACTTTACGGTTTGAACATCTGATTTGAGATTAGTTATTTCGTGAGAAATAGCATTTACGTTATTTTCTATGGATTTAATATCCTTTTGAAGGTCATCTCGCATCAAACTAATATTTTGGTTGAGTTCATTTTTGAGATCATTTAAGCGTATATCACTGTCTTGTTTGATTGTGTTCATATTTTGGTTTACTAGATTATTTATGTCTTGTTTCAGTTCACGAAACAAATATGTAATTTGTGTTAGGATGTTTGAATCATTAGTGTTGCCGATCGGCTGGTGTGACTCATTCATTGGATTGGTCAGTGAGCCAGTTTTGTTTGGTTCATTCAACTGCAGATCAGCTGTTTCGTCGTTATGGTCGCTTGGAGTAGTACACATTTTGTCACGTGAAGTCATACTGCCTTTTTCTGTCTGACGATCCAGATCCGCCATCTTGATCTTAGGATTAGAACCTACACTGTCGTTAACCTCAATAACGTCTGTTTCTAATGGATTTCTATCGCTTTCCAGACCATGAAAAATAATTGATTCTGGGATTCCTCCAAATAAAATATGATGATAATTGTTACTTGTTTCAACATTATTTGTAGTGTCTATAGTTACTAGTGTATTTGAATGTGTTTCGTTGGTTAGAGTTGCTTGACTAGAATGTACGGTGTTGCTTACGGCATCTTGGTTGCTAGTATCATTGTTGGTTGTAGTAGACCTATTTCTTAAATTATATGCTTTATCTTCCATAATATCGTATTATAGTGATCAATAATAATAGTTCAATATATGGATGAGGTGTTGTGAATGATATCTGGTTATGGATGTGCACACAAGGTTAGTTATTCTTATGCTTAGAATTTAGGTTGTCATAACTTAGGCCTATTACATCGAGATAGGTTTGGAAGTTATTTTGTATTGGATAATATCACATAAGCTACTTTTTTACCCCACGTTGGGCGCCAATGTAAAGTTCTTTAACCTTTGTTTGGTAAATAAGTAATAAATAAATGTCCAGGGTTTACAATGATGAATACGTATAAACATTTTATTAGTCAAATTGTACAAATAAGTAGGGTTATAAATTTAGATGAAACTCTTAATCTCAGGGTTCTAGGAATGTGCCGGCTTAAAGTAGGCTTATGTGATGTTGGATAGGCATAAGCCTAATGTTCATCACAAGTTATATACAGTTCAATTTACACTTTTGAAAAGAAGAAAGTTCAAATTTTGAATTTAGTAAAATTATAATTTAGGTAAAAGTTCAAAACGGCAAAAGCCAATAGAAATTTTGGAATGTGAGTATTTAGCAAAGTACAAGTTCAGTTTGATCTCACCCAAAAGTTTATGGTAGTCTTATCAACAAATATATTTCTTGAGGTAAAAAAAAATGATATGTATTAAATAATTGAGAAAAATCTTGATATTTTAAATACTGTAAAGTTAAATCACCAATTAAAAGTTTTAAATAATCTTCCTGTCTTGCTTCTTCATTACTTATTCTCAATTGAAAAAAATCTTGATTCTTGATGTTCAATTTCATACATCTGTTTCAACAATTAGTTCACTGGTTTCTTGATGTCACTATTCACTGTTACTTTTATGATTGGTTGGTATTATATGAAGAGTATTTTAATCACATTTTTGAAAGTGAAAGAGAAAAATAATTTTGTAAAATAATTCAAACTGTATAAATAACTTCCAGTGATTATAAATTTAGCTTATTAAATAAATGACAGTGTTTGATGAGAATGTGAAATATGGAAATTTACAATAGGTGGAACCTTTTGCCCTTTTACTGCATGTAAACACATGTGATAATTTAGAGGTATTAATTTAGCTAATAGTAGGCCTAGGTATTTGGATACATAACACATGGTTTATTAACATTCAACTTATATACAAATTCAAAAGTAAACAATGAGGATAATTTTGGAACATCTCAACAGCTAATTTGCAACGAAAAAATTATATACCTATTATATACCTAAATACCTGGAGGCGAGTTAGCGTAGCGAACGAGCTAACCTTAAGACAAGTGAGCGCAGCGAACGAGCTCCAACCCAAAGGTGAGTGAGCGTAGCGAACGAACTTCAACCAGGACGTGATTGAGCCATGCGAACGAGCTCATCTTGAAAATTAAGAAATTGAACGGGGCAAAGCCCGCGGGTACAGCTAGTATATCCATAAACAAGCAAACCAAAACAGTTTATTTATTCTCCTTAGAATAACATGGTAATTTTAAATTTAATTTTTTTGTTTAATTATCTCCGTAACTTTTGGGCATTTAACGCTTCAATATACAAAGTTATTTCTTTTTTGAGCTCTACAAAATGGTGTCGTTCATTATAAAATTTCGTGTTTTTAGGGTCGAAAATCGGAAAAATCCATTTTTACCCCATAAAACTCCCCATAAACCCCCGTTTCCATAGTCCGATCGTGCTGGTTTGATAGTCCAAATTCGTCTGAAAACGTAGGTTTACACGATTGTGATAAATTGCATTAAAATTGGATCATTTTTGCTCGAGTTATCAAATTAAGTCGTAGTTCTGTCTTCGGATACAGATGTCGTAGTGTTGGCTTTACACTTTATGAATGGATTCTCTTCGGAAGGTTAACAGGAATTGTGGATGCGACTTGGTTCAGCTAGAACTTCATGATATGTACTAGTTCATATTATAGCAAACAGGCTTGGAAATAACCTTTGTTCAGTTCTCTCAGCACTCCATATTTTAACGGGTTGTGACTTTGCCAGCAAATTTGGAACAAAGCGTGCTACCCTAAAATGTAATCCAAGTACTTTGCTAATGGACTTTGGAAAAGATGGGGTGGAAGAGATAGAATAAAGTTTGAAAAACACAGTGAAGTATCTAGTTCACATTTAAAAAAAGGATACTCAGTGTGAAACTATGAATGATCTAAGACACTGGATATACGTACACTGTCACTGTACAACGAATACTCTTAAAGAACTGCATCCTTTGCTCGTGAAGAAATTCTGTCTAGTCTACTAGACAGCATATCTTACGTGCTTTTTATTGTACATACATCCAAATCCATTGCATGGAAGAACATGTTTTTCAACTCGATCCTTTGTGTTTTGGACACAGTGATGGTGGTTACTCTTTGCCGCAATGCTCACAAGTATATTGTGAACAGTTTCATTTTTCTGATGACTATAAAAGGGAACAGATCTAATTCTTCTCAAACCAAAAGGCGTATAATTTAGATCCAATGGCTGCGCTCAAATTTTACGATCCACGAAACTAGTTCAATATCAATACAATCAGTCCGAAGCAGCCTACCACCAAGGACAATGTCAAGGTACTGGTTGTGTTAACGAGACGTCAATGCTTGGCCGATGCACCAACTTTGCCGCCAGTCCCGTTCCCGCTCCATCGCCGTTTTAATAATAAATGTTAGACATAAGACATATTTTATTTACACAATACGTTCTTTATAAAGTACATTTCATACATAAGAACAGGTGTTTCGTCATAGTGATGTATTTTATAGTAAAATTAATAGTTAAAATAACTAAAATAAACTCATGTAGGATATCAGAGAATTTTTATCTACATTATAAGGTTCTCCAAAAATTCGTCAAGTGAATAGTAGGCTTTCTCAATTATTTTATCTTTTATTTTATCTTTGAATTGAGTAGCATTTAAAGTTTTAAGATAAGATGCATCCGCTACTTTGTTTAGCGCTCCTTTTCTATACTGCACTGTAAAGTCATACTGTTGCAGCTCAAGAACCCATCGCGCTAATCTTCCTGAAGGTTTTTCGAGATTCATTAGCCATTTCAAGGCTTGATGGTCTGTAATTGCTATGAACTTATACCCTTCGATGTAAGGCTTGAATTTCTTTACCGCCCATACTAAGCTCAAACACTCTTTCTCAGTTGTAGTGAACTTTTTCTCATTATCTGAGAGTAATCGATGGCGTAGGCTATAACTTTTTCGTTTTTCCCAGAGTTTTGTGTCAGAGAAGCTCCTAAGCCATGATTTGAGGCGTCTACTTGAATAACAAACGTTTGGTTGCAATCCGGGCATGAAAGAACTGGTGTTTTTGTCAGTTTTTCTTTCAGTGTAGCAAAAGCAGTCTCCTGGTCGGAACCCCATTCCCATCGTACATTTTTCTTTGTAAGTTTCGTTAGAGGGGCTGATATCTTAGCAAAGCTTTCAACAAAGCGACGGTACCATGAGGACAATCCGATGAAACTTCTTACATATTTAGGACATTTAGGTGTAGGAAACTCTGTAATGGATTTTACCTTTTCAGGATCGGTTTGGATACCTTGCTCGTTAATTACGTGTCCAAGGTATTTCAATTCCTTTCGATAAAACTTACTTTTTTCTTCATTCAAAATAAGTCCTGCATCCCTGAGTTTCTTGAAAACCTTACTCAATAGCGTTAAATGTTCCGAGAAGGTTTTAGACACCAACACCAGGTCATCTAAATAAGCGAAAGCATGAGGCTCAAATTCAGGACCAATGATTTGGTCTAGTAGGCGTTGAAATGTAGCGGGAGCCGAGTGAAGTCCAAAAGGTAAAACTTTGAACTGAAAGAGACCTCTTCCTGGGATCGTAAATGCCGTTATAGGACGACTCTTTTCTTCCAATGGAACTTGCCAGTATCCTGACTTAAGATCAAGTGTACTAATGTACTCAGCTTGTCTCAGTTTGTCTAAAATAGCTCCAATCTGAGGTATTGGATATGCGTCACGTTCACTTACTTGATTAACTTTTCTAAAATCAATACAGATCCTTACTTTACCACCAGGTTTCTTTACGACTACCAATGGACTACTCCATGGACTATTTGATGGTTCGATTATATCATCAGCGAGCATTTGATCGATTTCCTTCTCGATAATCGCCTGCATAGCAGGGTTTCGGGGATAGTACCGCTGCTTGATGGGATAGTCTGATTTTAGTCTAATACTATGTTGGATTAAGTTCGTACGACCCGGAACTTCGTTAAATAGAGCAAGTTCTTTATCGAGAAAACATTCTAGTTTTTCGTTCTCTTCTTTTGAGAGAGGTGTAACAGCATTACACTTCAAAATGTTCGTAGCTCCTGTTGCAGGTGTAACACTGGATTCGTTACAGTTAACTGTAATCAATTCTAGAGGAATGATTAGGTCCATTCCTAGTATTATGGGTACAGACAGATTAGGTACCATTATAGCTCGAACTCGAGTTTCTTTATTTCCAACTGAAAATTCAAATTCATAAACTTCGTCAACGGTACGTGTAGATTGGTCGGTCAGACAAATATTTGTTTTTACCATCTGAGGTTTTATATCATGTTCTCGAAGATAATCGGCAACATCAGTTCCGATTAGAGTGATCATTGAGCCCGTGTCTATCAAGGCATTAAAATTTACGTTCTGAATTTCGACTGTAATGAAAATCCTGTTTTTCGATTCATTAACTTTGGAACACGTGTTAAAATTGAAATTTTTAACTTTGTTTAGCCAATTTTCCCACTCTATTGAGGTGGTTTTATTGTAGCGAGACTCGGTCCACCTCTTGTTTTCCGGTCTCGATCTGAGTTTCCCGCCTTACACGGACATTTTGTGGTTAACACACCCTCTCTTTTGCAATTAAAACACCTTATAACTTTTGGGTGTCGACAGTCCCGAAATCTGTGTCCTCGTTCATCGCAATTCCAGCAAACGTAATCCTCTGAATTGTTGGCATTATTGTTACCATTTCCTTTATTACGCTTTAAGCTTTCTACATATCGTGTTTCTTCTTGGGATTGTCTCGCAGGTCGGCTACTGTTAGGGTAGAAAACTTTGGGAGGAGGTGTCCTTTGAGCAAACGTCACACGTGATTGTTGTTGTGATCTGTTGTTAGGACTGTTTAT
The DNA here is from genome assembly GCF_028750875.1 of Macrosteles quadrilineatus. Lineage (NCBI taxonomy): Eukaryota > Metazoa > Arthropoda > Insecta > Hemiptera > Cicadellidae > Macrosteles > Macrosteles quadrilineatus. The sequence continues at coordinate 34,355 of NW_026542781.1, read as the reverse complement.
TCCACGAGTCACTTCCTTATTTTGAAAGATAGGTTGCTGTGTTGGCTTGTGTTCCTTAAAGTAAGGTCGGGATTCGATAGCATCAACTTTATACGGAGTAAACGCTTTATTTCGTGGATTGTATGCAGTTTCAGTAAACAATGATTGAGCATGATTAGGCGGGGGCCGAAAACTTCTTTTATCCCGTAGATAACTCTCATAACCTTCGGCTAGATTTACCAGATCGTCCTCGGTGTAACAGTGGTTACGTCTTACTGTTAACTTGTATTCTGGTCGCATGTTAGTGAACAGACGGTCGAGTATTTCGTCCTGTGAATAGCCTCCTCTCCTACGCATTAGCGTGGTTAAAGCAACAACAAACTTCCTAATCGATTCATTTTCACCTTGGGTCCTCTTCTCAATCTCTTCGGTAAGTTTTCTTCGGTAATCTGGAGGGAAATAATTTTCAGCAAAGCTAGTGACGAATTCCTGGTAAGTGGCCCATTGCGCCTTTTTATTCCGGAACCATAGTAAAGCGTCTCCTTTCAACATGTCGGGCATTGCTTTGAGCAGAAGTGGCGGTGGTATATCATAAGATTCAGCTAACTCATTTAGTCTCTCGATAAACAATACTGGTTGATGTTCACCATCGAACTTTAAGTTCCATTTCCGTACTTGATTGCAAACTTCTGCCACAGCATTTAGATTTCTCGTCGGAGCATAGCTTTTAGCAAATATTGTCGAAGCATCAGGTAATGTGTACGCTGACCTAGGTTCAAAATTACGTTCTGGAATGTCTCCTTGAGGTAAACAAGTAAATTGCATCCTACTGTCTACTGGTACAGATTCGAAAGTCTGCTCTCTATTTCCATACGAACTATGAGGAAGGAATGCTGTAGGGCCGTATTCATATAATTTATTATTCAAAGGGTCTGCCCTTGGACCGCGCTGGTCTGCTCCTGGCTGAGCTGTGAACATCTTTTCTTGTACTGTACGAAAATCAGCCGCGGGTGGCAGGTTTAACATTTCCCGGATTCTTAATTCCTCTGATTGCTGAGTATCGTATGCATGAGTTGAAGGTAGTCCTCTGTTAAAAGTAAAAACCACATTGGTATTTTCCTTCGTTTGAAAAACTGGTGCTCCTAACAAATCGTCAGCTTGTGTAGTATCAAGCTCCTGTTGATGTATGGTTTGATAATCCACCAATCTACTAGTCGTAGAGGGAACATGCATAAAGTCCATCTCCTTAGTTGGACTTTTTCTGATAGCAGTTACAAGTTGTTTTCTTAATTCATCAGTTTTACCTTCGTCTGACAAGTTATAGTCCCTTAAAATTTGTTTAATTGCATCTTTGGACAGTTTGTAAACCCAATTAACTCTAGAATCAGATTCGAGCGGAAGTAGGAGCTCACTTCTGGCCTGTGCCGTTGTAGTGGCTGGTGTTAACAATTCTTGGGAGGTAGTTACTACTAAAACATCAGTCGTGGTAATTAATTCCGGTCTACAGGTCGCAGCAACATTAGTGGACGGAGTTATCGTTGTTGGGGTGGTTGTTCTCGTAGTCGTCGTCTTGGGCTTAACAGCGGTTGTGGTAGTCGTTCCACCTGTCATTCTGAACGGGCGCCAGCAACTTAGTTGCAAATTTTACGAAAATTAATCTTTATTGTGTTCGAGTAAAAGTCCCTGTTCGCGGGCGCCAAAACCTACGACGTATTTCCGGGTGAGGCGTTCGGAAAATACGCGAGTCCGGTTTTGACCCGGTTGCCGGATAGCTAGTCGCGCTGGGTTGCGGTTCCAGGGGTCGAAATGTCTAACGAATCGACAGTAAAGGGCGGACTAATATTCTGAAAAGAGAACGGATGGCTCAGACAAAGGGTAAGAGATATAAAATCTCCAACAATCGAACCCACGTTATCATCATTGCCATATTTGTTCTCTATATGGAAAGAAAGGTGCGCTGCGGGCGAACCACAGTTCGGGACGGAGTGCTGTGGGCGAACCACAGTTCGGGACGGATTGCTGTGGGCGAACCACAGTTAGGACGGATCGCTGTGGGAGAACCACAGTTAGGACGGATCGCTGTGGGCGAACCACAGTTAGGACGGATACGTCGATCTTGGGGAACGGGAAGAAGCTAAGCTGCAAAATATGATTATTTCACACAAACACCTACAATACAGTTAAATAAAAACACGCTCACACTAGTAATCGCTGAAACTACAATCACCTAAAATACCGTTATTCAAGTCACACACATATTATAATAGTCACTACTATTAACATTTCAGCACCAACAAACTTCCTCCAACACCTGCAACACCTGAAATATAGTTATATAAAGCACACAAATGTTAGTAACCTATTTACACATGCTGTGGGCGAACCACAGTTAGGGATCAGGGAGTGCTGTGGGCGGACCACAGTTAAGGATAGGTTATTATTGCTAAGAGCTGTGGGCGAACCACAGGGAATTATCGCTAACTACAGCTAATTTCCGTGGGCGAACCACAGGTATTTATCGCTAACTATAACTAAATGCTGTGGGCGAACCACAGGGAATTATCGTTAGCTAAGGCTAAGTGCTGTGGGCGAACCACAGATAGGATCGGAGGATGCTGCGGGCGAACCACAGGGAAAGGTTATTATAACTAAATATAACTAATTGCTGTGGGCGAACCACAGGGTATTATCGCTAACTACGACTAAATGCTGTGGGCGAACCCCAGGGTATTATCGCTAACTACGACTAAATGTTGTGGGCGAACCACAGGGTATTATCGCTAACTACGACTAAATGCTGTGGGCGAACCACAGGGAACTAAAGCTAACTAAAGCTAATTGCTGTGGGCGAACCACAGGGGATTATCGCTAACTACAGCTAAGTGCTGTGGGCGAACCACAGGGAATTAAAGCTAACTAAAGCTAATTGCCGTGGGCGAACCACAGAGATTAAAGCTAACTATAGCTAAGTGCTGTGGGAGAACCACAGGGAATTATCGCTAGTTAAAGCTAATTGCTGTGGGCGAACCACAGGTAGGATCGGGGGATGCTGCGGGCGAACCACAGGGAAAGGTAATTATCACTAAGTAAGACTAATTGCTGTGGGCGAACCACAGGGAATTAAAGGTAACTAAAGCTATTTGCTGTGGGCGAACCACAGGTAGGATCGCAGGATGCTGCGGGCGAACCACAGTTCGGGATGGTTTACACAGATATTTACACAGATTGCACAAATAGGCTAGTATCTCGATAATTCAATCAAATAACACGTCTTGATGTCGCACAGTATTTACCTGTCACACTACAGATAATTCGTCCCACAAAACGTTAGATATCTTCGATTAAAGCCGTTGAGTTAATAATTTAAAACCACACAACACACAGTAAATAAGACTACAACAGCTAAATGGTTTCCTCGTATGTGTGAGGATGAGAGATACGGTAAATTCCTTTGAATGTAATTATTGTTCAATCGAGTTCAGTTACTAATTACATGTAAAAGTATCGAATTATGTGAGAGGCAAAATGTCAATGTATAGCTGCAATGATGTTAACTCTTGATCAATGCTAAATATACTGAACAATTAGCGCAAGCAAGTTTTACGTTAAGCTGACTATCAGAATATTCAATGAAACTTGATCTTGTACTAGACTTGAACGAACGGTACGACAAATGTCTATTTAAAGCAAGGTGATGACTACCTTATACAGAGTCGTCGTACTTGGTCCTCGGAGACCTGTGCGTGGTTGACAGTCGTCTGTCTCGTGCCCTCGTAGTGGGTATGGTCGACTCCCTGACTCGACTATCAGGTAACGTGAAGTCTGCTCTCTCGTGTCCTGGCCTCGACTGTCTCGAGGAGCTGCGTATGGTGCAACGGCCGGGGACGACGCTTGTGCGCAGGTCCAGTCGGGCATGCGCAGAGCGCCCGGCCCTGTGCGAATGGAAGCCGCCGACTCAAACGTTGGCGGGATTTACAAATTGACATTTGTGACATTGTATTGGAGCTAAATCGGCCCCTTACACAAAAAAATCTTATGGCAAAATTTAACATGTTACAGTGTAGGCAACTATTATCGACAGTGCTTATCAGTTTAAAGATTCTTTAGGATCGTTGGGTTGTGTGACAGTATTATTTGGTCGACTCGGGTTTTGTTCAGCTATCATATGGTAAACTTGATTTTGTTCCTGTGTAGGGTATCGTTTTCCATCGTTTTGATTACTTTGTTGTTGACGTGGATTAATTCTGTTTTGGTTTTCTGGTGGTGGTAGATAATTGGCTCTGCGATCTTGATGTCTTTCGTAGGATCGATCGTTGGATTGAGGTATTTGGTGTGGATAATGGTTGTTTGGAGTGTATGTTCTGTTGTCATAATTATTTCTATTTGGGTATGATCCCCTCCAATCCTTTTGGTATGAATCTCGGTGGTTGAGGTTTCTCCTCGGATGGTCATTGGTCCTATTTTGTGGATTGTTATTTTGATTTGTTGGTTTTGATTGGTTTCGATTCTGATGTTCTTTGATGTCTTCTCTTAGTAATAGGGCTTCAAATTCTTGTATGGTCTTTACATTTTGGACGCGTCGTGCATTTTGGATGTGTTCTTCGAAATGTTCGCACAAATAATCCACTATTTCTTCTTCATCAAGGGGTGGCGTCAATGATTGTAGTGTGAGGACACGTTCTACGAAGTACTCTGATCGAGACAAATTTCCACCATTTCGGTATTTTTCAGGCTCTAAACGTTGTTTTATCACTTGCTGTGTGTCTCGACTCCATTATTTATTCTCAAACAGGTGTTGGAATTGTTCCCAATTTCTAATGCCGCCTTTTACGAGGTTGAACCAACGTGCAGCGTGATTTTCAAGGCTGGTTTCAATCAGGTTGATGAGAAACTCTTTGTCGTCAATATTTGGATCTTTCCTTAGTATACTCTTTTTATAGTATTTGTGCAGCTTAGCAATGAATTCTTTTGGATTATGTCCTCTGCCATTAAATTTTGGTAATTTCATATCTGACACGATTCCAGAGTTTCCGTTACATGTAACATAGATATGTTGAGGGGACGATGTTAATACTTGTCCATGTTTAGTGATATTTTGTTTTAGTTCGAATCTGTTCACTTTGTTTTTGTGGATTCTGTTGGATAGTTAATATCTCTTGACCTTGATTTTCAATAAAGGTCAACATTGACTTATGTATTTCTTGGACATTTTGTTCCGATTTTGATGTTATTAGTTGTTCTTGTTCCAACCTAAATTGATTTATCTGCGAATGAGTATCATATTTTTGTTCTTGTATTTCCATATTCACTTTTTCAAGAGTTTGAGTATTATTTTGGATTATCATGGACTTCATTTAGGATTTTTGTTCTTCTAGGTCTTGGATTAAATTTTAACGTATTTTGGCATCACGTTCATATATTTCTGATTTAAATGTTTCTTTCATTGTAAGGAACTCTTTGGAATGTTGAATTTGAGTTAAATGTATCTGATCCATTTCCTTACGCATGTTTTCTTGGTTAGTTTTAATGAATGTGATTTTTTATTCAAGGGAAATCTGGCACTGTTGAATCTCACGCTGAATTTCTGATTTTAAATGATCATTTTGTAATTTTATTTCTGTCATTTCAGATTGTATTTCTAATTTTAATGTATCATGTTGTGAAATTATTAATGCATTATTCTGTTGAACCATTAGCATTAATTGGATAATAGAATCATTCATGTTTATTTCACTCGCAGTGGTTGGAGGCAGTGATGCGTTGTCTGTGATTGCAGTCGTATGTTCATTCGTTGTCGATGTGGTGGCTCTGATAGTGACGTCACTTACATCAGCTGATTTGTCTGTCTGTCGTTGTGACGACGAATATTCATCTCCGCCGTTCTTCTTCTCCTCTACACCAAGTCCTTCTGTGTCGAGTTCTTGTTCCACCATTCCCTGTGTTCCCATTGGCTGGTGTGAATTCGATGCGGATGTAATGGCGGCGTTGTCTTGTGCGTCTGCTGTGTTGTCTGTTCTAGTGACGCTTTGTGTATGAATTTAGAATTGAACTGTTTATGATGTCTAGTAGGGGGTTAATTAGTTCTTCCTTGCAGTATTTTATAACAGAGTTCGGGACTTCATCGAAGCCGCAGACATTTTTAGAATCAAAAGTTTTAAATATAAGAGTCTTGCAAACTCGGCACTCGATAACCTGGCAGTCTGGATAATTCGGCCATCACCTGGCTCAGAAAATTTTTGATTTTTTGAGTCCGAGTTAAACATGGACTCAAGTCAAATCATTCACAACTCGTACCAAGGATTTGTTGTACTATATCTGATGACTTAATACTGACTTGTAATATAAATATAAATAAATAAGGCAGCTAAAAGGAATACAAATTGTATTGTTATTATTTTTAACCCTAGTTCCTGATAACCTGGCATTTCACAAACTCGGCACACTTCCAGTCCACATTACGCCGAGTTTGCGGGACTCTGCTGTATTGTTTAATTCGGTTTTGTTTATTGTATTGAATTTTGATAGAATTCCTGGTGAGGGTTCTTGAGAGGTTTGAGAGTTTTGCATTTCTTCTTGTTCTTGCGATATTTCCCTGTTGTTGTGGGAGTTTTCAGCAGAGCCTCCAAATGTGATAAAATAATCGTTAAAAAGTTCACTTATTTCTTCTAGACACGAGATGATTTCATTTCCCTGCTTAAGCATGATATTTTCGCTGTTGTATGGGTTTTTATTTATTTATTTGTTTATGAATCTCCAGATTTTTTTATTTTTGTTTTTTGATTCCTCAATTTTAGATGATATTTTTGACATTTTCTTTAATTTTATTTCAGAGTCATACTTCTTTTTTGCCTATGTATAAATAGATTTATCCTCAGGCCTATTTTTTGTTTAGTATCTTAGGTGTGACTGAATGTTTCATCTCCTGTCGTAGATCATTTATATTATCATCATAAATGAATTCATTTATGCCTTTATTGCCATTTTTTAAAGTTTTGTAGGTCTTTGGCATGTGTGTCTGCATAATTTCCACGATGATTCTTAGGAATATATTATATTTTTCCTCTGTGCATTTCTGTTGATAAACTATTGACCAGTCCACCATTGATAGTGCATGTTTTACATCAGATAGGGGTTTAATTGTTATTTGTCTTGAGTATTTTTTATCTTTGATAGTTTAGGATTGAAAAGGCTTATTTTGCAGAAAACTCCGAGATGGTTGGATATGAAGTTTTGTGTGGTTTCGGATTTCATATTTGCAGGGCTTATATCTGTGTAGCAACAGTCTATACTAGTTTTTGTAGTGTGTGTAATTCTGGTGTGGGGCAGTTCTTCTATTCTTATGTCAAAAGGATTAAGTAGAGCAGTAAGGTCTTTGATGTTGCTTTTGTCTTTGTCGATTATATTTAGGTTTGAATCGCCCATAATGATGATCTTCTTCCGGACTTGAATGAGTGTGTAGTAGGTTTTGCAGGTTTGAGAAAAAAGGTTGTAAGTCCCCATTGGGTGGTCTGTAGAGTCTTAAGATTAAAAGGTTTCTCCTTCTTTCCTTAATTTCTATTGCCGCGAATTCTATATTCATTTCATCTATATAGGTTTCCATGTTTACTTTTTCCACATTCAGTGGCATTGCTTCGATGGTGTAGATAGCTACCCATCCTACACCATAGGTCCCATCCTACACGATAGCTGGTGGTGGGCTGATAGCTGCCCATCTATGAGATATTCTTGAAAAGTGTGAAATTAAAATTAAATTGAATCCTAGTATGTGAGTTATTTTGAGTTTTTCACTTTGTGTACCATGTTCGGTGATGATAAGTATATGAGGTTTTAAGTCCCTAATGTCTATGAGAAGTTTATCTATTTTTCGTTGTAGGCCTCTTTGTATATTTAAATGAAAGATTTGTAGTCCTTGTTCTATTGTAGTTTTGGTAATCGGTTTTTTTGTGGCTTTATGGGGTATAGGTGTGCTGGGTCTATTGCTTTAGTTAGGTCTATTGCTTGGGTTTAGTTTTTGTGAGGGGTTTGTTTGAACAGGGACGTAACTAGGCTATTCAGCACCTGGGGCAAACACCTATTTTGGCGCCCCCCCCCCCTTTCAATTGGACTGAAACTAATTCCTTACAAATCGTCTTAAAACATGTGTGGTGTGTCCATCGGTACAATACATTAATACTATTTAGATCTTAAAATACTTAACCTCAAGTTCAAAGTACTAAGGCCTAGATATAAGTGGTAAATAATTGAATACAGTACGGTAAAAAATGAAAATGAAATGAAAAATCATTTATCTACACAGGCAAAGTTAGGGCCACATGGCCCTTTCTTACACTTAACCTGTACTTTAAAATATTTTAACAAAATCAGTTTATACAACTAAACAAAACAGAAATCATAGATACAGAAACTGTAAACAAAAATCAGTAAATTTTACAAATACTTATACACACACATACACACACACTCACTCACTCACACACACATACATACGTGTCGGTGATCGCCCATGCGCGCAAGCCCCTAGGACAAACCTACCATGGCCATGCGTTCAAAATAGAGATTTTTTAGTGCTGCCACAATCCAGGAACGACTAAGGAATTTGATTTAATAGATAAAGGGAGATCGTTCCAAAGACGGCAAGCAGTTACAACAAACGCCCTGTCGTTAACTGCGGTCCTATGGTGTGGTGAGGCATACGCAAAGTTAATGATGCATGGCGTGAGTATCTAACACTTTCTTCATCTATAAACCTAAAATCATCTACAAAATATTTTGGAAAATTGTTTTAGCGAATTTCCCTATAGGGAAGTAGCTATTACCGTAGGTGGCATGGTAAGACCTAGACCCGGGACCGATATACTTTTTCATTTTGGTGTCCCTAAAGGCCAAAAACACTATTCGTTCAAATTTTTATATATGTAAATATAAATAGATATATATATAGGCCTATACGTCCGTGAACGCGATAACTTGAGTAATTTTTGTCCGATTTTGATGAAATTTGGTTTAAAGGTGTAAAGCAGGATAAACTTGAATGAGTTCGCGAACCAGCACGATTGGACCATGGGAACGGGGCTTTACGGGGGGTTTTATGGGGTAAAAATTGGTTTTTCTCACTTTTGACCCTCAAAACACAAAATTTCCCGATTTCTCTTTAGACCTTTTTAAAGAGCTTAAAAAAACAAATAATTTAGTATATAAAAGTATTTTTGTTTAATTATTAGTAACGGAGAAAATTTAAAAAATTGTAAATTTAAAATTCCCATGTTATTCTTACGGAGAATATTGTAAAATGTTGTAGTTTGCTTTTCTATGGATACATTTTGATCAAACTTGGCAAATTTATTTATTTTGTACTAAGCTATCTATATTTTACTCAAAAACACACTTTATTAGTTTCCTTGTAGCAGAAAACCTAGGTACTCGTTAAACCTAATGTTATTAAAATATATTTAACTGAAAATCAATTCAGACAAATGGAAATTCGCTTAGTCGGCAGGTTTGCTGCGGCGGGGGTATTTTAATATTGAATAGGTTAGCAAAAGAATTTTGATTTTGATTTTTGTACGGTAGTATTTTCAAAGACAAATAGTGTATTTGAAAACGAAATCATTCACGAAAATAATATTGCTACACGCAAAGAAACAGCACCGCAACCACATTTCGTATCCTGAACCACTGATTAAGAGTAGAATGAAGTATTTATATATTTATTTATAACATGAACGGCTAACGCCATTTTACAAGAGAGTTTAGTTGACATTGATTGTCAACTGACATTGAGTATGAATTGTTGTCAACTACACTAGTGCACAACATACGCAGTTAGAGGTTAAGGGTGTAGCCAACTCGGTAACGGTAACGACGACGACCTGGTCTAGACACACAGTTAATCCTCGTCTCATAGAGCACAAGGGCCTAGATTTTTTAGGATTTTTTGAGAGGATAGCAGGCTTACCTGAATGGGAAAAAGTCCAAACTGGCACAGGAAACACAAAACAAAACTTTATACTATATACAGTAGGGGTCTGCAGTGCACCGAAAAAGTCGGTACGGTACGGTACAAGCTTAATTACCGTCATCGGTTCGGTACAGCATTACACGGTACAAAAATTACTTTCAGTTTACTATCATAGTCAACGGCAGTTAATTCCGAGCACATAAAAGTCTTATCAGATGTTTGTTTACGATCTTCATAATTTATTACTAGGGTGATGATGCAATAAAAAACCCATTACCAGTCCCAAATCCATTAACATTTTATCAAGACAATAATTGTTGTATTCAAGTACTTCCAAGAACTGTTGAGTTTTATCACTTTTATTTCTTTATGACTTTCCCCAATTCTGTTTTATCATAAAAATAATAGTTTTATGATGACTGTTAAATGTTATCTCTAACTCAGTCAGTATTTTCGTGAATATTCAATTTGCCGCTGGCCATTGCCTACTGCCATAAAACTGTTTATGGCTACATATTAAACTTGTAACTAATCTACAATCTTATTTTATAAGTTAAAATATTTGTTATAGATATTTTATCTTTCTATTGAAGAAACCACAAGCAGTTGTTGTTTGCATATTTTTTTTTCATTATGCAAGCCTACTCGGTCTCAAATTATGTCATTGCAGGTTCTGTATCTTGTCTTATATTGTTAGATGGGGCCTTTGGCTTAAATGTTTTTTAGTTTCCTGTATTTTTTATTGTGTTGTTGAAGGTACTTTAGGCCTATGCAATCTAAATCTTATGAACTAGATAGTGATTTTGCTACCCTCATTGTAACCTAATCAATTTATATATAGGCCCTCCTAAATAATTAGGTCTAGGCCTGGGTCTTTTGATTCTTTGGAAGAGCTTTAAAATATACTAAGAAAATTGGATTGAGCCTGAGATAAACTAATGATTGATATGATTGATATTGTGGATGTTAAATTTGTAAATGAAAAGACAATAATCTAAAGCCGCGTTTACACTGCGGTGTAAACGCGGCTTTACTCTGTCATAATCCTTATTTTAGTTTCAGAAAAAAATTTTGCAAGAGTTGATAACTAGTTTTGAAGCTGATAAAAAAAGATGCTCTTTGCCATTACTTCATCATAACCTCCAGTTATTTCATTTTCGTCTGCTGTGAACAGCTGGCAAAACTACACTGTCTTCGTACTGAATGCTTTTATGTTTTTAAAATTTTTTAAAACAACTAGACATTGTGTTGGTTGGAAAAAAATTACCAGTTTTGTGAAATTATCTTGTCGATAAATGTTTCAAACATGTTTATTCATAAAAACTCTTATCCTATTTTTAAACCACTTTATCATGGCTTTTCTAAGTATCTCAGAGTAAAATAGGTAAAGCCTTTATCTTAACTGTGATTTTTCTTGACACAATCCTCGTAGTAGTAAAAGGTTTTGTTTTAATAATGTGTGGTACAGTAATTGTTGTTATAAAACCATGAATGTAGGATACTATCCATTTTCATAGTAGTGTCAATGTATTAAAGTTAAAAATAATGGTTTAAATACAGTTCTGAGAAGAAAACCGCAAAAATACGGGTAGCCGCGTACCGTGCCGATTTTGTACCGAGAACCGAGGTACAAAATATTGTACCGTACCGAACCGTACCGACCATAAATTTTCTGTACCGCAGACCCCTAATATACACAAAAACATTGGAATATTTCACTGTCACTGACAGCATTTTCAACTAAGGAAGAGAGAGTTTTCTAGATGTCAAAAATGGTGGCCAGTGAGTTGTTGAGTCAGTGTTGCCAATAGTATGAATTCAAAAAAACACAGTTTCAGTTTATCTTATATGCACTATATATATATATGAATAAATATGTAAGCCTGCTAGTTGGGTTGGATGTTGAAGTGGAGTGGGTTAGATGAAAGATATTTTATCTTAGGTTCAGGTTTGGGGGTTGTCTAGACTTAGTAAACCATTGGTAAGACAATTCCCATCTTCTCAGTTGTGACTGGTTACATTGAGGAGGCAGTGATTTGACTATTTTGGTTGTAAAGCAGTCATTGAAACTAGGGTTGTTGTGGCTCTGGGCATGTTGTACAACTGGTTTGTCTTTGTATCCAGTAGATACATCTTGTCTATGGCCATTCATCCTGGTTCTGAGGCTATTGGTGGATAGGCCTACATACTGTGCCTCACATTTGTTACATTGTAGTTGATAGATAATGTTCTTTGTTTCACAAGTGTTGAAGCCTCGGATGTTGTAGTTTTCTTTGGTTGTGGAACTGGAAAATGTTTGGCTGGGTTGATTTATTTCACATGTTTTACATCTCTTGTTATCACAATGATATGAACCGTTAGGGCGTGCGTTGTTTGGGTTGTTGTTGGCTGGGTCAGGAACTTTTGGGTGGACTAGTATTTTTCGGAGATTGGGTGGTTGTCTAAAAGCAATGTTTGGTGGATCTTTCAAAAAATTGATGGTGTGTTTGGAGGCCTTGAGGATTTGAGGATTTTGGGCCTGGAGGAATCCTTAAGCGTGTAAGAGTTTGAGTTCAGTCGTTTGTTAGGGTTAGCATATCCAATATTCAGTTGTTCACACTTAAATTTAAATGAGTAGTTTACTTCTGAGATTGTGTTGGAATGAAAGTCTTCTCTGTAGAGTATTCCATCCACTATCCAAATGGTAGTTGGGGATCTTTTTTTATTTGCTTCAATGGTAAGCCACAAGGGCCGCATGATGTGGTTTGCGTTTTTTGCATCCGGTAGGTTGTTTGTTCCTATGTGGATGTAGACAATTTCGGGGAGGAGTGCATCTAGGCTGTTTAGGTATCTGCTCAGGTCTCTTATATTTCCACCGGGCATTACATGGGATTGTAGTTCTTTTTGCCGGAGCATGTTTGCAGCTTCTGATATTATTGAGTCTCCGACTAAGATAATTTTTTGGCTTTTATGTGTTTCTGAGTGGTTAATATAGTTAGCCAATTTATCATCAATTTTTTAGGTATCATTGGGTTTAGATGTGTTTTCTGGGACTTTTGTATATTTTTGCATATCTCTATGGTTGTTGGGTTTTCGGGGGAATCAAGATTATTTAAATTTCCTTTTGTAAAGTCATGAACTAGTTTTTCAGTTACAGTTTTTGTAAAAACTAGTTTCTTACAGTTTTTGTTATTCCGTTTGTGAGAAACTGTCCGCATTCCATTTTCCTTAAAGTGAGAGTCAGGTACAAATTTCAGCATGTTTTCTGCATTCTCAGGTGTCCTGCATTCTTGGGTGAATAAGTTCATCCATGTTAAAATCCTTTAATTTCAATCTATACTTATTTAATACGCAAGCAGGTTTTTTGTGACAATTACTCCTCCGAATCTACTGAACCGATTGACATGTTTTTGGTGCCATTGGAAAGAGCGTAACGTGAAGTTGTGCAGGAAACTTTCTTTTTAGGGAAATAATTAGAGAGTGAGGCCCTGGGGCTCTTTAAAGCTTCGTATTTCTTCATAAGATTAACATGGGAAACAAAAATTGTTATGAAACTGCACCTGTTGTCAGAAATTAAAAGTGAGAAGAAGAACACATGTTGATTGTAATTGTAAACAGTCAAAAAGTTTACTAATTTAACAGTTTGCTACAAACATTTACTGACTTTGGTTGAAATGAAATATTTACTATTTGAATTTGGGGTGGTGTAAATATTTAAATGAAAAAAGCGAGAGAGCCTGGATAATTTGATATACTAAAAAGAAAACTGAATTAACACTGTGCTGGATTTCTTAGTAATCATTGAAAGAGCCGATTTTGCTTCAACGCTATCGGGCAATGTTATGGGACTTTTTCGTTCCTCAGCTAAACGAACTTGAAGTGGATTTAGAAAATGTCTGGTTCCAACAAGACGGCGCGACGTGCCACACGGCAAACGACACAATTGGCCTCTTGGCAGAAACATTTGGTGAACGTATCATCTCATTTAGAGGTAGTGTCAACTGGCCCCTATGGTCGTGTGATATCACGCCAACAGACTTCTTTCTGTGGGGATATGTGAAGTCTCAAGTATACACTGACAAGCCACAAACTTTAAATGGCTTGGAAGCTAACATTCGTCGAGTTATTGGCAGAATTCACAGCTGCTTGGAAAGAGTATTCGAAAATTGGACTTCTCGATTGGGCTTTCTACGCGAACGGAATGGAGCCCATATGCCAGAAATCATTTTTATACGTTAATGTCATGACACTGTAGTTCAAATAAATGCATTTTTATGTCAATGCAGGTTGTTTTTCATTTTTTTATTTAGTTTTAAAAACCGCACCAATAAAAAAATCACCCTTTATTTACAAGAAATGTTGATTATATCGATCTGTTATGTACACATTGAGTATTTCCATAATCTTTGAGTCGATTCTTTTAAAGTATCAGAAATTATGAATTTATTCGTTTAAAAATAACGCCTGAGCACTTGCTCGAATTCGAGCAACAGGTACCCTAGTTTCTTTTAATTATTTTAAGAGATATTTTTTACATTTAAGTTTTTACCTGTGGGCTAACATTTTACTCTAAGAAAGATTTATTTTAGGGGTGAGGTTCATTTGTCCGAGTTTTCAACTGTCCGAGTTTGTTAAAAATTACAAAACATTTGAAAAATCATTTGTCCGAGTTTTCAACTGTCCGAGTATGGTTTAAATAATAATAATATTTCGTTAAATCAACTGTCCGAGTTTTTAAATTATTTAAAAAAATATCAAAATATCATTTGTCCGAGTTTTCAACTGTCCGAGTAGGGGCAACATCAAAATGTGACAATGCGCGCCGAGACTAGCGTGTCTAAAGCGCCTGTTCAGAAGTCGATGTGAACCCCTTCTGTGAAGGAGTACGGCATTGTGCGAGAGCCCCTCACGTCGACTTAAGAAAAATTATATTATTTTTATTATAAGACTAATTTTACAATTTTTAATTATAAAATTAAACTCTCATCACCAAACACAACCAACCAAACTTGCTGATAATATAATAATGGCGGGGGTATTTTATACTATCAGCAAGTTTGGTTGGTTGTGTTAGGTGATGAGAGTTTAATTTTATAATTAATAATTTAAAATTAGTCTTATATAAAAATAAAATAATTTTTCTTAATTCGACGTGAGGGGCTCTCGCGGCTCGCACAATGCCTGACTCCTTCACAGAAGGGGTTCACATCGTCTTCTGAACAGGTGCTTTAGACACGCTAGTCTCGGCACACAGGGTCACATTTTGATGTTGCCCCTACTCGGACAGTTGAAAACTCAAACAAATGATATTTTGATATTTTTTAAATAATTTAAAAACTCTGACAAATGAAAACTCGGACAGTTGATTTATCTAATTATTATTAGTTATTTATCAAAACTCGGACAGTTGAAAACTCGGACAAATGATTTTTCAAATATTTTATAATATTTTCAAATATTTTATAATATTTTCAAATATTTTGTAATTTTTAACAAACTCGGACAGTTGAAAACTCGGACAAATGATGTGATCCCTATTTTAGCACCTCTTTATAGGTTCAGTTTAAGGTAAAAGACTTCTTCAGAAAAAGCTTCTTAAACTGAACGCAAGTTAAATTTATGAAACAGTAGTCTGAAGTTTTTTTTTACCACAAGTATACAGCATGATTCTATTAAACTAGAATTACATCTGAAATTACCTTGACATCTTAAAGCAAAAACATTATTTACCTGTTGTTTCTGTTATTTGCAGTGCAAGATAGGAATTATGCCTGGCCACATTCACCAGAAGGGCAGGATTGGCATTGTGTCTCGATCTGGCACTCTAACTTATGAGGCTGTCCATCAAACTACTCAGGTACGGAAACAAACACAGTGTGGTTGGGTATTTAGAGATTCCAGCCAGCTAGCATTGGATGAGATTTTAAAGATATGTTGAAGGTTTTTGGGGGGGATGATTGCCGTACATACGTTTTAATAATAATTTATAAAATACCTTAATAGATATTTCACTATAAGTTTGCCAAAAGACTGTTTACTGATACATAAACAGTCATACTGTATGTTTAATCTATATATTTAATACACTAGGCATATTTTTGTCATAATTGTTTTGGAGCGGTGGTGCAACCGATCACCATGTCTAAGGTGTCGTTAGAAATGTCTTAGCATGTAGTTTTGCCATCAAACAAAAAACTTTGGAATTCCATCAGGGCTCTGCCCCAGTGGCCTTCAAAGTTCCCATGTTATTCTTAGGGAGAAAATGTTTGTTTACATTTGAACACTTTGAAATTGACACTAATTTTTAAAACAGCTGGTTATACTAAAATTGGAGACATGGTTGTGCTACAAGGATTTATTAGATTAGTTGAAAAGATTGATGTTTCACTGTTTTAAACCAGTTTTTATTTGCACAAAAAAACCAAATAAACGGAAATCAGTCGGAAATCGGAAAAGAATCGGAAAACAAGAGGGGATACATTAGAGCTGGTACAAATGCAAATGCGCTGGGAGCAGAGTGTAGAATAAAGGTAAACGTTCGGATATGATATATAAATATATCGAACTTCAAAAGGAGGCTGGAAAAGATTGGGAGGTGGGTCATTATTGAACGCAGTTTGTCATAGGACATGGAAATTTTAAGGTGAATTTGCGGAGATTTAACCTGGTGGAAGAGGAAGTATGCAGATGCAGAGAAATAGTGACCACGAGTCAGGTTTGATGAATTGTCCACTTCAGGAAGCAAATAGGAAAGAACAGGAAGAGGTCTTGGATAGGAAAGGTCTATAGATGAGAAAATATAACTTGTTAAGAGACAAGGAAACAATTGTGACCTAAAGGAAAGTACCACAGAAATATGAAGAAAAGGGGATACATACAGGCTTTTAAAATTAAAAAAGAAAAAACAAAAACAAAGAAAGGAAAGGAATGAAAGTTTACCCAAGAAGGGGAGAGGAAAGGTTATAGTGAATCCCAATGTTCCCTATCACTCAGGGTGGTAAGGGGTCGTGCTGTTAGTATTTTAGACGCATAATTTAGGGGAGGGGTTTGAACACATAGTTTGTGTGGACGAGGATTAAACTGGCCAAAGCCTGAGAAGAAGGGAGATTTTCTCGGCCTGGCAAATAATTTGATTGTCGATTAATCTGGAATGGCTCTTTAAGGCATCCTCGTCGCTAAATTGGAATGTCCGTAGTTTAAGAATGAAAATGGAAGTAAATAAATACACATTTTACAGTAATGAATTGCCGCGGCCGATACGGGCGGGACTAACACGGAGATGGTTACATAACGGGAGCTGCTGGAAGGCTGTGAGGAAAAGCCGGGAAAATAGGAGCGTGGTCAGGCTGTGTTGTGATTGGTCGGTTGAGGGTGGCGTGATGATCGGACCACGGCAAAGGTTTATTCACTCAAACACTGCCATCATGATACATACATTGACAATAGTTATACACAGCAAGGTGTACTATATGAAATACACTACATTTCCTCCCCCTTAACTTTGATGACTATCAAATCATATATAAAATTGATAAAACGGTTTTGAATTAGAACATAAATATAACACGATAATTATCAGCAAAATACTCATCACGCATTGTAAAAGAACACAACAATAATCACACACATAATATAAAATCAATAAAATACTACTGAACCGTTATGATATCTGAAATTCAACTCAAACCAAAATTTATACCATAATAACAATAATAATCAATTGTAACACACAAATAAAGGAATATAAAATCTGTAAAAACAATGAATAAACACAGCATACATAAATACATCATAACTCAAAACAATATCCAGAACATTTGGTTTAGTACATATCTTACAAGTTAAGTTTCTCGGTTGGTTTACGTTCCCGAATAGGGTAACGTCGATCTACTACTGTTTGTTTTGGACTATCAGCTGTTACTATACTAGGTGGAATAGGAATGTCTGCTATGACAGCAGACTTCCGCCTAGTAGCGCTCGCGCGGTGTGGTGTATTTTGTTTTGGACCACGCGATTGTTGTGGCGGTGTGCCTGGAACAGCTGATGCCTCCACTACTACTACTAGCCGTTGCTCACTTGACAGACCTGGTGGCAACAATGGTACAGACGCTTCTCTGTCAATACTAAAAGTGGGTGGTATACTGTTTACCCCTATTATTTGGTCAATATGACGCTTCCATATCACATCATTTTTCAACCTAACCAAATAAGACACTGCACTTAATTTTCTAACTACTACACCTTCTATCCACTTACTTCTACCCCTATAGTCACGAACAATTACTGGCTGACCCTCAAACAACACTCGGGTCTTACTTCCGCCATAATTCTGAATCTGTTTACTCTGTCGGTCATGTACAAACTGTGGTAGGTTTGGCCTGATCAAATCTAACCTACACCTTAATGGTCTATTAAACATCAATTTTGCAGGGGTTTCGTTGGTGGTTAAGTGCACAGAATTTCTATAAGCTAACAAAAACTTACACAAAGATAAATCTACACTGTTGTTACTCATAATAGCTAGCTTAATTCTTTTCTTGACATTTTTGACAGAGTTTTCGGCTAGACCATTTGTAGCTGGGTGAAATGGTGGTATCAATGTGTGTGTGATTCCATTAGATTTCAAAAAATCTTTAAATTCAAAAGAAGTAAACGGTGGTCTGTTATCAGAAACTATTTGGTGGGGAAGACCAAATCTCGCAAATAGTGGTCTGAGCTTAGCAATAGTTTGTTTGGCTGCCGTAGAGCTCACTTCTTCTACTTCCAACCACTTACTGTGAGCGTCTACTATGATGAGATACAATTTACCATTAATAGGGCCCAAGAAATCAACATGTAGGCGTTCCCATACGTTTTTGGGGTGTTCCCACACATGTAAGTTACACTTAGCTGGGCTCTGACGTACCATCAGACAGAGTGAACAGCTGTTAGCTAGATTTTCTATATCCGCATCTAGACCAGGCCACCAAAAGTACGATCGGGCCATGGCTTTCATCTTAACAATTCCGAGATGCCCACAATGAAATTCTGACAAAAGCAACTTCCGTAAATTTTGAGGTACCACTATTCTATGCCCCCACACAATAATACCGTTCTCAACAGCTAATTCACTTTGTCGCTAGTAGTAGGGTTTTAGATTCTCGTCAGTACTTGGTGCGTAGTTTGGCCAGCCATATAAAACATAACCTAAAACTTTGTTTAACACAACGTCCCTTTTTGTCTCTTCTCTTACATTATTAAAATTAACAGGAATGTCATTTTCTTGTATGTATTGCAAATACGTACCAACATAATTTACATCGTCTGACTCAAAAGGAAAATCTCTTATATTTAAGGGCAATCTAGATAGGCAGTCGGCGTTGGCATTCGCCTCTGACCTCACGTACTTTATGTCAAAATCATAATTAGTTAGGAAGAGCGCGTAGCGCTGAAGTCTGCTGGCTGCGTACGCAGGCAACCCTTTCTTAGGTCCGAAAATGGACAACAAAGGCTTATGGTCTGTAATTAAGACGAATTTCCTACCATACAAATATTGGTTAAATTTTTTAACCCCATACACAATACCTAGTGCTTCCTTATCTATGACACTATAGCCTACCTCAGCTTTTGACAATGTACAAATCGGTTTCTCTGAACCGTCTTTCTGTCTCTGACTTAGTAGACACCCTAAACCATAACTAGAGCTATCAGTAGCTAGGCTTACAGGTAAGTTAGGATCGTAATGTGCTAATATTGGTGCTGACACCAATTTACTTTTGATTAGCTTAAATGCTTGATCACAGGTGGCTGTCCACTCAAAAACACTGTCTTTTCTTAGCAAATTATACAAAGGGGCTGCGATAGTTGATAAGTGAGGTACGTACTTGCCATAGTAATTTACCATGCCTAAAAATGCTTTTAGCTGTGATAAGTCAGTTGGTAAAGGAGCTTTCTCTATAGCACCAATCTTAGACGGTGAGGTGCTTAGACCTTCCGCACTCAAAACATACCCTAAATATTCAATCGATTTACGAAAGAACTCACACTTTTTCTTGCTTACTGTCAAACCATTACCTTTAAGTTTACTACACACTTCAATTAACCTCTCTTTATGTACCTCATTGTTCTCACCCGTAATCAAAATATCATCCAGGAAACAAACTACTCCTGGAATACCCGCAAGAATGGTTTCCATTATCTTTTGAAAAATACCTGGTGCTGACGCCACACCATAGGGAACTCTATTGAAAGCCGAAACGAGTCTTATCTCAATTTATGTCTGTCTGTTTGTCTATTCTGTGCCAAAATGTCATTTTGCGCGGCCTAATCCTAGAAAACTAAAGTTCCGATCAAGGTTCTAATAATTTTTCCGTATTTACTGGACTGATGAGAGTGTCTTTGGCTATAAAAACATGGCCTCGCTTCTTTGAAAACAAAATAACGAACCATCAAAAACCCAATTTGGTTCGAATTTTGTCAAATTTTCTCCCAATGTTTACTATTACATTTTATGAAATAACGATCAGCTGTTTGGATTAGTTCTCACTTCTAGCTGTCACTAATATGTTTACATTAAAAGCTGCTTACAAATACCGCAACCATTTCCACACCGGCCTCCAACCACACCATAATTTGGTTGACAACCGTCTGTTTGGTTGACACAATCTTTGCCTTCTAAAATGAATATGAGTCTTTAAAAACATTTAGCACAAAAATAAATAAACATTTTCTATACAATAAATAAAATAATAATAAAACACAATTAGGGTACTCAATAGATGTTGTTTACTCTATAAGGTTGTTTATTGTATATCGACTTCAGTCGACAAATAATGTTAATTTTTTGTTGATATCAGACGACCCTAGTTGTTATAAAATGTATATATATAGATTTTTAAAATCGTACTGGAGCTGTATGATTTTGACTCTAACGACTAAATCGGTGATCCAAATTTTGACGAATAATAATCATTATTTTACAAAACCTTTTATATAACTGAATGGATTATATATTTCTGCCCCTGTTGTTAATTATGGTTGGTATATACTTAGAGGTAAAAGAATAACATTTAATTAAACATATACGGAGCAATGTTTTTATTTTTGAAAGTATTTTAACTCCATTAAATCTCCAACACAACACAATTTTACAAGCTACGTTCTATGTTGGGACAAGAGTTTTATATTTATTGTATTTTTTGCCCCAAGCACGAGGCCCCCTTCAACTCGATCGACGCGGCGCAGCCGTACGTTGAACGGCTTCATTGAAGCTGAAACTGGTCCGTCACAGCCTAGCAGCTATGCTCGTGTAAACCAGGCTTAAACACGGGGCCCAGTGCAACTCTGAGGAAAAGTCCCTTAGAGTCAAGAATTTTGTTCCTAGTAATGCCTTAAAGGTGCACCTAACAATAACCTTAAATATAGGATAACGACAATTAGGCTGTTAAAAAAAAAGGCCATTCGGTAAGTGTCTGAATTTATTTTTGAAGTTATTAATAAAAACCTATAAAAAAAACCTTATAAAAAAAGTATTGTGCAAGGGCCTTGGGGGCACGGGGCCCCGGGTGCTGGCCCTGTCCGCCCATAGGTAAGTTTGGCCCTGAATTAAGCCCATTGCTTCTACTAAAAATTGGCTAACATCCTCATTCATCGTTTGTAGGAATCTTCATCTTGTATGTGTTCGTCATAGGCTAATAACAATAATTAAATTATTTTAAAACATTATTTTAAATAAATTATTTAAAAAATACCCCCGCCGCAGAAAACCTGCCGACTAAGCGAATTTCCATTTGTCTGAATTGATTTTCAATTAAATATATTAAAATAGCATTAGGTTTAACGAGTATCTAGGTTTGCTGCTACAAGAAAACTAATAAAGTGTGTTTTTAGTAAAATAATGATAGCTTAGTATAAAATAAATAAATTTGATAAAGTTTGATCAAAATATATCCATAAACAAGCAAACTACAACATTTTACAATATTCTCCATAAGAATAACATGGGAATTTTTAATTTACAATTTTTTTATTTTCTCCGTTACCAATAACCGAACAAAAATTTTTTTATACACTAAATTATTTGTTTTTTTAAGCTCTTTAAATAGGTCTAAAGGGAAATTGGGAAATTTTGTGTTTTGAGGGTCAAAAGTGAGAAAAACCAATTTTTACCCCATAAAACCCCCTGTTAAGCCCCGTTCCAATGGTCTGATCATGCTGGTTTGCAAAATCATTCAAGTTTATCCCGCTTTACACCTTAAGACCAAATTTCATCAAAATCGGACAAAAATTACTCAAGTTTATCGCGTTCACGGACGTATATATATATATTACTAGCTGTAACCCGCCCCGTTTAACTTCTTAATTTTCAAGATGATCTCGTTCGCATGGCTCAATCACGTCCTGGTTGAAGTTCGTTCGCTACGCTCACTCACCTTTAGGTTGGAGCTCGTTCGCTACGCTCGCTCACCTTTAGGTTGGAGCTCGTTCGCTGCGCTCACTTGTTTCAGGTTAGCTCGTTCGCTACGTTCACTTGTCTTCAGGTTAGCTCGTTCACTACGCTAACTCGCCTCCAGGTTGAAGTTCGTTCGCTATGCTCACTCACCTTTTGGTTGCAAATTAGCTGTTGTCATAAATGTAAAAGAAATAATAGTGCTGCACCCTGTTGGTAATCCTTGTAACTTTAATGCTATTGAACATCATAGAACAGAACCAACTTGTTTAATTGAAACAGCTGTTAAGATTCATTAGTTCCATTTCTCATAAGGTTAACATGGGAAACTCCAGAGCCACTGGGGCGGAGCCGATTGGACGGATCACGAAATTGATGGTGTATAAACCTATTCCATGAAATTCTACACGTATGTACCAAGTTTCGTGGCAATCGGTTCAGTGGTGTCTGAGTTTATCACTGCCAAATATATATATATATATACAAACATCCTCTTTTATACTTATAGATTTTCTTGCATGTTTAAAAAATAAAATAATTACTTAAAGGGTACTTTGTTAAATATGTTTTTGATTTATATATATATATATATATATATATATATATATATATATATACATATATAAAAATTTGAACAAATGGTGTTTTTGGCCTCTGGGGACATCAAAATGAAAAAGTAAATCGGTCCCGGGTCTAGGTCTTACCGTGCCACCTACGGTAAAAGCTACTTCCCTATAGGGAAATTCGCTAAAACAGCTGACAAGCAATGCACCTACGAGCCGCAGAAGCCGCACGCCTCTAGGTGCATTTCGTTACATGGGAGCTTTTAGACTTTGCGGCACACCGCAGCGGCACTGTCAAATGCTGCTAACTAGTGATGGGCAGATTCCAAAATTTCTCGATTCCGATTCCGATTCCGATTCTTAAATTTAAGATTCGGATCTCGATTCCGGACTCGATTCCGATTCCAAATTCAATTATGTTTTATGAATGTGTTTAGAATTGTGAAATCAGTACAAGCTTACCAAGCATGTTATCTATATGTAGAATTTAGAATGTCACACATTCAATACACATTTACAAGGTTATTGTAAAATACTAGCCATAGAATATTATAAAATAACTTTTATATGTACTATAAAAAATCATTCATTATCATTATAAAAAATCAGCCCCTATCCAATTCTTGATTTTTAATTTATATACAAACTAACCTAACCTTATATAAACTTCTAGGAGTAGGCCTAGTTGAAACAAACTAGTTTCCTTCTAGACATGATTTTTGTTTGTCCAAATAAGTTAAACCTAACAATAATACAAACTAACAATCACGATAACTAAAAACAAGGCAAGCTCAATACGTTTTACTTTTGGGGTTAAAGTTGATCTTACAAATTGAAAAGTTACTATTTCACAACAATACGATTTGTTGATGCCGAAAGCCCACGGGGCAAAGCCCTAGGTGAATATCGAAGCGGTAATAGTTCTATATGTATCCTCGGAGCTGTAGCTTCATTTGTGTGCAATTTGAGCATAGTCGGATCAGTAGTTTTTGAGATTAGCTCATACAAACATACACACAGACACCCCCTCTTCTTTATAATAGTATAGAATATAGAATATAGAATAGAATATAGAATAGAATAGATAGATAGATAAACCTATTTCAACATACAATATCAATTTTAGGAAATTCCTAGTATGGTTAGAATTATATTGGCATCCGTGAAGTTTGTGTAATGTTTTTTTAAAAACACTATGGGATATATTTAACTTCACTTATTATTTATTTAATATGTTTCTACTTCTTGAAATTCTCAGTTAACTGGGAGGCGGAGCAAACAGTTTGTTCTAAAATGAACTTGGAAATTCTAAACAATTTTTTTTCTGTTGGTTTACTTAAAGTCTATAATGTTCTACTATGAATGCAAATCTATAATATAGTATTAATTTCCAGTCCCACCCTCAAAAACTATGAGATTTTATAGTTTAATTTTTATAACGTATCAACACATTATTTTTAATTGGTCACCAAACTGATTCTTGAATTTTTGAATTAGTAGTTGCAAGAGTACGCAAAACTGCAGAGAGTCCTTGAAAATGCTTTTGCAATGATATAGTTTTAAATTATAAAAGAAACCCTTCACAAAATTGTATTAACAGGACCAGAGGACCAAAATGCACATGGTATTTCATTTGTAGGAGGCAAAAAATTCAAATCATATTAATTTATGATTGCCAATAGATTTTGGGTTTCCTTAAAAACAATTATATAGAACTGTCTGCAAATGTCGATAAAACTAATTTTATAAGAAATGGTAGATTCTTCTGTTGCTCTGTAGGCGACTATTTTGGTCACACAAGGAAGTCCAAACTTATATCTTAGTTTGAACAACGTCATCTTGATTTTACATTGTACAAAATACATAATCGACACATAGGCTTACTAAAAAAAGTAGTAAAGACAGTGACTTGTGATGAACCGCGCAGGCATCTTAACTCTTAGACTGACGTTTTCCAAACGAATATAGAAGTTAGATCCACATTCTTCATTTTAGACTTGAAATAAGTTTGTTTGTGGGTAAGAGCGAATGAGTAAGCATGAACAATAATTAATCCCCTTTACCCTTCTCCCCGACACGCCACCATACCACGGCATCTTACTAGCAGAGCTCAAGGTCATTGACGTATTTGTAATGAACTAAATTTAGACTTCCACCTCCCCAATGTCACCCAATGTCACCAACCCAAGGCCCTAGGTTGGTATGTAACAATTAATGACGGTTGAACAATGACCTTTAAAATATGCTTTTAATTTGTTTTCTAGCGTTTACCGTATCTTACAAAAAGTTAGTTTACATAATTAATACTTAACAAAAACTTTTTGGGCGAAAGAAAAATTCTCAAAAGCTACAAATTGATTTATAATATATGTATCTATATCGTATTAAAGGTTTGGCGTTTGGTTTACAATGTCTTTTCAAAGTCAAAAGATGGTTTCTGAAACTCTTTATACAACTATTCTTTATAAATTAAAAAAAAATATGATCCAAGAAATTGAGCTCTTTAGCCACAAAATCCACCGTTTTTTAACTAACCTGACAAAAAAATTAAAACAGTAGCAGCCGACGAACTTTTTTATGTCATATTTTAAAACTCATTTAAAAGTACAGACTTTATTTCAAGATTTAAAATAGAAAATAGAAACTTTTCAACTGCTTGTATGTTAGTTAGATAGGCGTGCTCCATCTATTGGTCTTATGTGATTGTTGATTTAAACTAACGGAATTCTGATGAAAATTTGAACATGAATTATTAGCAGTTTTGCAGGGATGATAAACAATAGTTTTTTTTTTATTTGAATTGCTTGTCAGTTGGCAACAAATCTTAGAGATTTGTATACATTTTTTAGGACAAAATTGAATTGGCAGATATCATGGTGAAGAAGCGTACTAGAAAAAGTTACTGTCGCCTCATCCAATTTTTACAACAGTCAGCTGTTGACATGCTAGGCGAGCAACCGCGACAGTGAGGACGGGGAACAGCTTATTTCATGTTCCTAGTTGGCAAATTGTCTGCTAGCTACTAACGTACACATGCATAAGCCATCAGCGGTAGCACCAGTAGCCTCATATAAACACTTGTGTTAAGGTTTAAATACAGTAGTCAATGCTATTACTGAATTTGATACTATACATTTTGTTACTAATATACGAAATGGAGAAAAACGTTACCTTAAAAATACAAAATTTCCCAATTTATATCCAGACCTTTTTAAATAGCTTAAAAAACAAATAATTTTGCATATCAAAGTGTTTTTGTACGGTTATTGGTAACAGGACAAATTCAAAAATTGTAAATTTAAAATTCCCATGTTATTCTTATAAAGAATATTGTAAAATGTTGTAGTTTGCTTGTTTATGGATATATTTTGATCAAACTTGGCAAATTTATTTTTACACTTACAAAACTATTTGGATCATGAACGGTACTCTAGTTTTCTCAAGGTAGGACGCGTGAATTGGAATTTTGGCGTTACAGACACAATGACAGAAACAATCAAACAAACGTACAGATATTGACATAAGACTCGTTTCGGCTTTCTTATTATATAACACGTAGAAATAACCAAACACTTCATGAATCTACGCAATGTACAGACAAAACAGTAAAGACTTTATAATGTTATAATTAACTATAGTGTTTCTGACCGTGCTTCGCAACGGGGTGAGAATCTTTGGGTCTCTAAATCCACCGTAAAAAATAGTATATTTCGTACCTAGGGCCGAAAGCGAG
Organism: Macrosteles quadrilineatus; assembly: GCF_028750875.1. Classification (NCBI taxonomy): domain Eukaryota; kingdom Metazoa; phylum Arthropoda; class Insecta; order Hemiptera; family Cicadellidae; genus Macrosteles; species Macrosteles quadrilineatus. The sequence goes on along the minus strand of NW_026542781.1, from coordinate 7,716 downwards.
GTTTTGCCGACTCGAGATCGGGTTTTAAGTTCGAGACGAATTTGAGAACGTGAAACGATCGAGAGCTGCAAACCCATTTTGGCTCGTGGTACGAACGCTATTTTTTACCCAAGTATGTTTTGCAATATAACGTCCCTCTTATTTAGGTGAAATATTTTGAGGAATCAGCAAAATCAAAAATAACAATAAATAGTTGTCTAGGCAACTGTGACAAAAAAAAACAAGTCTATTGCAATGCCATGAATACAGCTTGTGCATTTAATATACATTAATCTTTTAAGTAAATAAGCGAACAAGTGATTTTGCGGCCCTAGGGATGTAAACGCCTGCTCGGCCCCCATATGAAGATGACAGCTGGCATGGTCAGAAAAACATAACTTTCAGCCACCCATTAACGTATGTAAAACAACTAAAACATCATAGTGTGGTGAAAAATTCGTTACACATACTTTTACATTACCATGAATTAGTTATATGCATACAGAAAAAACGGAGTCACTCTTATTGCGTATTTTAAGGTAAATTTCTTGTTTATTCCCATGAAACTGATAATTTACCCAGCACATTAAGACCTTCAATCCAAGTATCTAAGTTCGTAAACCACGCATGTAATGTGACGATAAAATATCAACGACATAGGATGTAGTTTTATGTAATCCTCACGACATTTCATTTGGTCCATTGACTTTAAATCCAATAATTGTCAAAATTATTGGAGCTTGGAAAAAACTGCATGTAAAAAATCGTTACACTAATAAAAGACGACGTGAGGAGCGCGGGCAATGAGCTACAGCGGCTAGGGCATAGCCACATGAATACAGAACGGAATGAAGGAACTAGAACGGAGAACTGGCAACAGCGCATGCGAGAAGTAAGGGGGGGCGAACACACCGCTCAAGCGCTACAACGCATTAGTGGCATCCTGTCCACACACTGTTGATATATACCGATTTGTGGCAAGGTGCCACAATTAAAAACTGGAATGTTAGATGTTAAAATGGAGTGTTCATTAAAAATATCGATGCACACATGTTTCTACCACCTTCCTTCATCCACTGGTGGCCGCAGTTTGAAAGATGCCACAATTAGGTGTTTACGAGTATGCGGTAAAACCCCGTAGGTGTGGGTATGTGTGTGTGTGTGTTGGGGAATAATACATTGTGAGGTCCGATGTATGGATACACACCAACAACGTGAGCTCCGTTTTCAATATGAGCTCCGACCCCCCGGAGCTCGGATTGAGAAAGCCTCTGATTCGTTGTCCTGATGACTTCAGCATCATGGAAATACCCGAAATAACTCGAAATAGGTCGGACCTCACTTTATTGCTTTTTACCAAAGTGTGCGAGTGCAAGAGCTTCCTAAAATCGACACCACGTCGCGCTACGATCGCGTTTACACTCCTCGATGCACACCAACATGGTTCCATACAGTCAATGTGAGTTCCGCCATTGTTCTGACTTCCGCTCCGCATTTAGTTGTTTTCAGTGCGTTATTCTCGAATTGCTAGTGCCAGAACGCGATCCAGACTATCCATCAATGTCGTGTTTATACGCACGGAGGAGGGGGGAGGTAGCTTCGTCGTCAGCATAACATTGTTGTAGTTTGTTGCGTTCTCCAGTTGTGTTTACCGCTGGAAATAAAATAGACTGTAAATGAAGATAAGGATAAATGACATAAACCAAAGCCTTCTTTGAGGGTAGAGTAATGATTTCCCCGAGCAAAGCTCAGTACCCTGGTACTTAGTTATTATTCTAGTTGCTCTACCAATTCTCCGAATCAGTAATCGATAGTCAGCCATCTTGAAACAGCTGTTCCGTCGTCTGTTCTTTAAAATGCTAAATTGTCTACTTCATTTGATCTATGATTGTATCCACAACTAACTGTTTACATTTCATTTCCGTATTAAGTTTTTTTTTTTTTCGGGACGTGATTTTTATTTCCTTCCCGATTTTGGGGTAAAAAAAACTAGGTTAAATATTATTGCAGATAGCAATAATATTGAAAAAAAGCATCGTACTAAAAACAATAGGTTAAATATTATTGCAGATAGCAATAATAATGAAAAAAAGCATCGTACTAAAAACAATTTTGTATAGAAATTAAACAAGTAACAAGATCTGTTGTTTACTAAACAAATTTAATTTTTGGTTCAATTAACTATGAAACATCAATCTAATTATAAACCACCACATGCTAACCTTAAATAGAGACGTGAATACGACACGAATACAACTACATAAAAAACTTGAGTCTGAGACATGGTTACTTGTAAAAAAGCAATGGAGTATAGCAGGCCCAATCCTAAATATTTTAACACGTGCCTATCACAATGTCATTATTTTTGCATGACTTTAATCCTCAATTGAGACATCATTGTGAAGATCACCCGTGATGACGGAGCCATCGTGACCATGTTCGTGGCGCTATATTCAGTTGTCCAGGTGTTTCAGCAGTCAACACTCGCAATCACGGCGCCTGATCCACAACCATAGATCTCTATACAGGGTGTTTTTTTAAAAACTTGCATCTTTATTTATGTAAAAACCGCAATAGATAGAAATATGCAGTTTGCGGGAATCATCTATTGACGTAGGGGGACCAATTGTTTTGAATTCAACGTTACATTCACATTCCCCCCTTTCCCCCCCTGCCCCCAACTTAATTTTTTTAAATAGCAAGGTACCCCTTGTGACATATCAAATAAAAGAGCATGAAAAAAGAAAATGTTTGATGAAAAAAAAATTAAAATCGGTTCATAAATTTGTGAGATATTCCCCCCTCACCCCCCCGGAACTTAATTTTTTTTTAATAGCAAAGTACCCCTTGTGACATATTAAATGAAAGAGCATGAAAATAGAAAAATTTTGGCGAAATTTATTTTTCATTTGATATGTCACAAGGGCGGGTACCTTGCTATTAAAAAACGAGTTATGGGTAGGGGAAAAGGGGGGTGATTATCTCACAAATTCATGAGCCGATTTTAAATTTTTTTTCACCAAAAATTTTCTTTTTTCATGCTCTTTCATTTGATATGTCACAAGGGGTACTTTGCTATTTAAAAAAAATCAAGTTCCGGGGGGGTGAGGGGGGGAATATCTCACAAATTTATGAACCGATTTTCAATTTTTTTTCATCAAACATTTTCTTTTTTTATGCTCTTTTATTTGATATGTCACAAGGGGTACCTTGCTATTTAAAAAAATTAAGTTGGGGGCAGGGGGGGAAAGGGGGGGAATGTGAATGTAACGTTGAATTCAAAACAATTGGTCCCCCTACGTCAATAGATGATTCCCGCAAACTGCATATTTCTATCTATTGCGGTTTTTACATAAATAAAGATGCAAGTTTTTAAAAAAACACCCTGTATAATACAACAACTCTGTATTATATAGAGATCTATGTCCTTAACACACCCCACGCGTCAACATCGTCAACATGTCCCCAATGACCTATACAGTTCATTGAATGTCCCGCGGTCAAAGCACCATCGCTTGTGAGCACGGTGCCATTATCAACATTTCCCGCGTTCACGACACCATCGCCAACATGTCCCTCGCTGCCCACGCTCATGGCGCGATCATCATCATGTCTCACGGTTGTGGCACCATCGTCAACATTTCTCACAGTCGTGGCGTAATCATTTACATGTTTTGCGGTTACCATACCATTGTCAACACTTCTCGGTTATGTAGCGGGTCATGGCATTATACTTGTTTTGCGGTCATGGTACCAACGTCAACATGTCTCATGGTTACAGTGTTATCGTCGACGTTTTTGCAGTCACGGCGTTAACCGTCTACGTTTCTTACACTCACGGTGCCATCGTTGACATGTCTCTTGGTCACGGTGCTAACTTCAACATACCTCGTGGCACAGAAAACATACTAAGAACGTTTTCTGTGCTCGTGGTTACTTCGCCAGCATGAATATCTCCCGCGATTACGGAGACATCATCATCGTCTCCTGGGTCCGCCAAACATCGTGAAATTCTCTCGCAATCACGGAAGTCTCACCATCGTCACTCACGACGCAGCTAATCCCGTCCCGATGATCGGAAATATGTTTTCCACGAAAATTGTCTGAACTGTCGGGAACCATCTATCCATATTATGCAATGTACCTATTGTAACATTGGTCATTCACGGAGCATAGCACGAGGGGATTCTAATTAAGTATATAGCCTACCTGTAGGTTGCTTGGCTTCAACATTTTAACCTTGTCGGTTCGGTAGATTCAGTGTTTAACCAGAACAGCAAACAGACCACCCCCTTTTTTATGATTTTACTACCAGGAGATCAAGGCTTGCTCGGTTGTGGTTAATTGGGTTTAATCGTTAAAACAATATCATACACAGGACCCACTTTACAATCTATAATATTAAAACGAAACAGGGTTTTTTATTTCACGATTCTGAATCAACCACTTGACGGTTTTTCATGATTTTTGTGTTGAAAGAAAGATAATTTTGAGAACTAGGGAATGTCGAAGCCATAATTTTAGTTCAGGGTTTCAGTTTTTTAGAAATTAAGTTTCAATTTTTAAAAAGTCTAGCAGCCGACGCTAGCAACTTAAAGTATTTTCAAAGCTGGTTTAACTAACAGCTGGTTTATAACTGTCATTGAAATGTTTATGTTACGAGTTGTTTGTTTACAAAAATATTGTTCGTTGGTGTTTGCCTACATACTATCATTGACTATTGGATACAGAAGAAGACATCCCATCTATATGGATCAGCTGTTGCCAATTTTTTTACTATAAAAGAATTTAGTTGTGTGAGCTAGTCACAGATTGCGCTAGTGTCTAAAACTCTATTTTGTACCTTATTTTTTGTTACTGACATAGTTGCTGGGTCACGACAGTTGCTAAGCTCATAATAAGTCATTCCATCAGTTTGAATTGGTAAAAACCATCATGTAATCGGTATAAACCAGTAATTTAGATCAGCGCATTCTGTAGGTGGCTCACATCAACTAAGACAAATTTTATTAAAAACCTGGCTACAACTTTAATATGGAGATGGTACTATTTCACTTTAAGGTAGTTTTCCCCTACCGTGAAGGATCTGCGTTTTAAGGAAATGTGTTATTTTGAACTAAACCTCTCAAACACTTGCGTTTAATCAAGTTTTTTACCAGAACCTAATGACCAGAACAATAGCTATGAGAAAGCCTCCAATAAAAATCTCTTCTGGTGATAACAATAAAGTAATATGTTTATTATTATTATCTGGCAATCCTGTGTCTGGTTATTTTGACCTACTTATTTCAAAATCTAAAACATGGGAAATAGATACAGACAGCAAGTATTATAGTGTTATAGATTCAGAAACTAATCAAAACAAATGTACTGAATGTGATATTATTTTCAAAAGTCATACAAAATTCCTCAATCACTTGAACAAAGACCATTCTAAAAAATGTAATGATTCATTGACAATTCTTAATCCACCTAAACACACCGAATGCAGATCTCCTGATTATCTATCAAAATATTTTGAAGTAAATCCAATACAATCCTCTAAAGATCAAGTACCATCTATATGGTTGCCTCGCTGGGAAAAGATCGTTAATCTTAAAAGATTGCAATATAATTTGCCAAATGGATCCATTGGTGACAAATTTGTATAATTACTAGCGGAAGAAATATTATTGCTAGCAACTGGAAAAGAAACCTCTGAAAGAGTAATATGTTTCACTGCTGTTATTTTGCAATGAGAAAAAATTATAAAACAAACAAAAGACATCAGAAGACTAATTGATAGAAGAATTAATGAGTGGAAGGAGGAGAGGTATGATGACCTTATAAATGAGGCAATCCAATGCGATAGATCTTTAAAGAACAAGTGTAAAAAACTTAATACAAATGAACAAAAACAGTTTACAGAAACTTATTTCAACAGACTTGTTCAATGTGGAAAAATAAAAGATGCATCAAGAGTAGTAAACCAAAATATGGTAGGAGGAATCCTTAATCCTAAAAATTATATCGGTGAATCCAACACTACAGTTTATGAATTATTAAAAGAAAAACATCCAGACCCAATAATTCCAAACAAAGATTTACTAAAACTACCTGAAACCATGAGTGAAGTTCCCAAACTAGAAAACACAGAAATAACAGCAGAGCATGTTGAGAAAGTAGCAAGACAACTTCATGGAAGTGGCGGGCCAGGAGGAAGCTCCTCAGAAAATTGGACGGATTTCTTGTTAAGACATGGAAAGAAAAGTGCGCTGCTGAGATCATCAATAGCCTCTTTAGCCATGAAAATGAATGGAGAAATAAAATACCTTGGTATAAAATAAGAGCCTTAATGGCAAATAGATTGATAGCCATTGACAAATGTCCCGGAGTGAGGCCAATCGGAATTGGAGAATGCCTAAGACGAATCATAGCTAAATGCATGATAGTAGCATTTGGTGATGATGCAAAACATGAAATCAGAAATCAGAATGTTTTTATTGTCCTTCAGCATTACAAACATGCAATAGACAAAGTCAAAGTTTGATACATTACAAAATTTAGGCTATATACAGTATCAGAGTCAACGTTTAAAAGCTAACAGTTTTAAAATCGTAAAATTCTCTAAGGCTATAAAAAGGATTTTTACACAGCCAGTCATACAACCTTACTCTAAATACTTTTTGGTCCAGGGATTTACTGCTTTCAGCTAGCTTATTATACAACTTAAGACTAACAATATTAAAGCTACTTTGACATTTACTTAACCTAGTGTATGGTAACTCAAGTAAGGATTGGTTTCTGGTATTGTGTTCATGTAAGTCTGATCTGAAAACTAAAGAACCTATGCCATAATCTCTTTTTACATTTACTAAACAAACAAATATATACAGATTTATCACAGTCAAAATTTTACTATTACTAAACAAGGGTTTACAATCATCGGTAAAATACGCCTTATTTATTACTCTAAGAGCCTTTTTTTGGATTAATAAAACTTCACTGACATGACAACTATTTCCCCAGAGAATTAGGCCATAACTTATCACAGACTGGAAAAATGCAAAATAAGCTATTCTAACATACGAATCAGGTACAATGTTCATCAAGGACTTAAGCAGGAAAATTACTCTAGACAATCTTACACAAACAGATTCAATGTGAGCCTCCCATGATAGCGTACTGTCAACTACAATACCAAGAATTTTGATGTTGATGTTTAGGTACTAATCTACTCATTTGCCATTAAGGCATGCTTTAGGTACTAATCAACTATGTGGAGGCCTAAAATCAGGCATAGAGGGAGCAATACATTTTATGCAAAATGTTATGGATGAGAATTTTGACAGTACAAATGAATGGTGCATGATATTAGTTGATGCTGATAATGCCTTTAATAAAATTAACAGAGCAAATGCATTGTGGCAAGCAAAGTTACATTGGCCTAGAGCTGCCAGATTTATTTACAACACTTATCAATGCAACGCAGACTTGATAATCCCTGGAACAAGTAAAAGACTGTTCAGCAAAGAAGGTGTCACCCAAGGTGACCCTTTATCAATGATTTTGTATGGATTAGCAACTCTTCCACTAATTCAGGAATTAAAAAGAATGCCAGATGTTTTCCAGACCTGATATGCAGATGATTCATCTTGTCAAGGATCCCTTAATAATGTGATACAATGGTGGCAAAAACTTAAAGAAATAGGTCCAAAATATGGATACTACCCCCAAGCAAAAAAAACCAAACTAATT